>NW_014570233.1:16432-19113 GCF_001313835.1 Polistes canadensis
CTAAAAAATATTTATTACACTTAAATAAGAAATTTTAGCCACTTTTTGGATAAAGTCGTAGTGAAAAACTGTAAAATTCTAAAAAAGTACTATATAACAAAAGCTATAAAACATTTTCTTTCAAGTTTTAAAGCGTATACTAACAAATAGAAAGTTTTAGGTCAAATAAAATCTAGCAAATAACATTTATATTTTAACAAAGGCAGTCCAAAAAAAGGAAAAAAATCATTTTATTACAACATTTTTTGATTACCCAGCGTAAAGAATTATTTTCAACAAAACTCGATTGTAGTAAACCTGACATTTAATCTGTTTTGTTTCTAGTAGCACATTTTAACCGTCGCTAAAAATGTTTAAATATATTTGGAAAGAAAATTTTGCTAGTTTCTAAATTAAATCGTATATAAAAACTATAAAATTTCTAAGAAAGTGCTTTATAACAAAAACTACAAAAAATTTTCTTTCAAGTATAAAAGTAAATAATAATAAGTAAAAAATTTTATGTCCAATAAATTGTAGCAAATATCATTTGCTTTTTAACAACTGCAGTCGAAGAAAGAGAAAAAATCATTATACTACGACTTTTTTTGCTTACATTACGTGTTACTTTCGATGCAATCTCGATTGTAGTCAAACTGGCATCCATTTTGTTTTGTTACTAATAGCACACTTTACCGTCCTTATAAATTTTTCAATATATTAATGAAAAATTTTCACAGCTTTATAAATTAAATAATAGTTAAAAACTATCAGATACATAAAGAAATGCTATATAACAAGAGCTATAAAACGTTTTTATTCAAGTTTTAAAGCGTATATAAGAAATAGAATGTTTTAGGTCTAATAAAATCAAGCAAATAACATTTATATTTCTATTACTGCAGTCGAAGAAAAAAAATTATTCTATTACAACTTTTATTCGTTACTTAACGTGTAAAATTAAATTTGGTTTTCGACAAAATCCGATTGTAGTTCACCCAACATCTATTCTGTTTATTTTCTAATAGCACATATTTACCATTATAAAAAAATTCTTAACATATTTAAAAAGAAATTCTTGCTACTTTCCTGATTAAATCGTAGTAAAAAACTATAAAATTTCTAAAAAAGTTCTACATAACAAAAGCTATAAAACATTTTTTTGCAAGTTATAAAGTAAATACTAATAAGTAAAAAAATTTATGTTTAATAAATGGTAGTATATATCACTCACTTTTAAACTACTGCAGTCGAAGAAAGAGAGAAAATAATTTTACTACAATTTATTTTGCTTACATTACGTGTAGAATTATGTAATCTTTCGACGAAAAYTAGATTGTAGTAAACCTGACATTTAATCTGTATTGTTTTTAGTAGCACATTTTAACCGTCGCTAAAAACGTTTAAATATATGTAAAAAGAATATTTCGCTAGTTTCTAAATAAAAACGTAGTTAAAAACAATAAAATTTTTAAAAAAGTGCTATATACCAAATTTTATAAAACATTTTCTTTCAAGTTTTAAAGTGTATTCTAACAAGTAAAAATTGTTATGTGCAATAAATTCTAGCAAATATCATTTACTTTTCTATTACTGCAGTCGAAGAAAGAGAACACACATTCTATTACAACTCATTTATTTTTTAACAAAAGTCGATTGTAATCAACCAAACATCTATTTTGTTTAGTTTCTAATAGCAAATATTTAATTTCACTAAAAAAATTTAATATTTGTAAAAAAAAATTTTCGCTACATTATGGATTATACTGTAGTTAGAAAATAAAACAAATTTAAAAAAACGATATTTTACAGAAGCTATGAAACGTTTTCTGTCCAGCTTTGAAGCGTATACTTCCAAATAAAAAGTGTTACGTTCAATAAAATCCAGCAAAAAACATTGATATTTTAACAATTGCTGCCCAAAAAAATAAAAAAAATCGTTTTATTACGACATTTTTTGGTTACTTTACGTGAAGAATTCAATTTTTTTTTTCACGAAACTCGATTGTAGTAAACCTGACATACATTCTGTCTTTTTTCTAATAGCACATTTTTACTTAGACAAAAAAAATTTAATATATTTGAAAAGAAATTTTTGCTACGTTCTGAAATTACCCGTAGTTCAAAACAATTAGATACATAAAGAAATGCTATATAACAAAAGCTATAAAACATTTTTTTTCAAGTTTTAAAGCGTATACTAATATGTAAAAAGTGTTATGTCTAATTAAATCCAGCAAATACCATTTATATTTTAACAACTGCAGTCCAAAGAAAGAAAAACAATCATTTTTTTTTACAACATTTTTTGGTTACTTAACGTGAAGAATCCAATTCTTTTTCAACGAAACTCGATTGTAGTAAACCTGACATTTATTCTGTTTTGTTTCTAGTAGCATATATTTACCGTCTCTTAAAATGTCTAAATATATTTAGACAGAATTTTTCGCTAGTTTCTAAATAAAGTCGAAGTTAAAAACTTTTAGATATGTAATTAAATGCTTTATATTAAAAATTATAAAACATTTTCTTTCAAGTTTTAAAGCGTATACTAACAAATAAAAATTTTTATGTCCAATATAATCTAGCAAATATCATTTAYTTTTCCACAACTGTAGTCAAAGAAAAGGAAAAAAATCATTTTATTACAATATTTTTTGGTTACTTCAGGTGTAGAATTTAATTATATTTCGACAAAATTC
>NW_014570233.1:21439-23036 GCF_001313835.1 Polistes canadensis
AAATTTAAAAAAGTGATATTTTACAGAAGCTATAAAACTTTTTCTTTCAAGTTTTAAAGTAAATACTTATACGTAAAAAATTTTATGTGTAATAATTTCTTGCAATTATCATTTACTTTTAAACAACTGCAGTCGAAGGAAGAGAAAAAATCATTTTACTACGACTTTTTATGCTTACTTTACGTTTAGAATTCTGTAGTCTTTCGATGGAAACTCGATTGTAGTAAACCTTACATCCATTCTGTCTTGTTTCTAATAGCACATTTTACATTTACTATAAATTTTTCAATATATTTAAGAAAAATCTTCGCTGCTTTGTAAATTAAATCGTAGGTAAAAACTTTTAGATATCTAAAGAAATGCTATATAACAAAAGCTATAAAACATTATCTTTAAAGTTTTAAAGCATATACTAATAAGTGAAAAGTGTTACGTTCAATAAAATCCAGCAAATAACATTTATATTTCAACAAGTGCATTCCAAAAAAGGGAAAAAATCCTTATATTACAACATTTTTTCGTTACTTTACGTGAAGAATTCAATTGTTTTTTAACGAAACTCGATTGTAGTAAACCTGACACCCTTTTTGTCTTGTTTCTAGTAGCACATTTTACTGTCGCTAAAAATGTTTAAATATATTAAAAAAGAAATTTTCACTAGTTTCTAAATTAAGTCGTAGCTAAAAACTATAAAATTTCTAAGAAAGTGCTTTATATTAAAAATTATAAAACATTTTCTTCCAAGTTTTATAGTAAATACTAATAAGTAAAAAATTTTATGTGCAATTAATTTTAGCAAATATCATTTACTTTTCAACAACTGCAGTCGAAGAAGGAGAAACAATCATTTTATTACAACTACATTTGGTTACTTCACGTGAACTATTATATTTTTTTTCGACAAAATACGATTGTAGTCAACCAAATATCTATTCTTTTTAGTTTCTAATAGCAAATATTTATATTCACTAAAAAAATTTAATTTTAAAAAAAAAAATTTAATTTTTTTAACAAAAAATTTTCGCTACATTATGGATTACACTGTATTTAAAAAATATATCAAATTTAAAAAAGTGATATTTTACAGAAGCTATGAAACTTTTTCTGTCTAGCTTTACAGCGTATAGTTACAAATAAAAAGTGTTACGTTCCATAATATCTAGCAAATATCATTTACTTTTTCACAATTGTAGTCAAAGAAAAGGAAAAAAATCATTTTATTACCAATTATTAGGTTACTTTAGGTGTAGAATTCAATTATTTTTCGACAAAAGTCGACTGTAGTTAACCAGGCATTTATTCTGTTTTGTTTCTAGTACCAAATTTTACCCGTCTCTTAAAATGTTTAAATATATTTAGACAGAAATATTCGCTTGTTTCTAAATTTGGTCGTAGTTAAAAACCATAAAATTTCTATAAAAGTGCTATATAACAAAAGCTATAAAACTTTTTATTTTAATATTATTACTAAGTTTACTCTTAGGGAGGTTGTTTTTTGGACGGGTTTAATTAAGATGAACACTATATTTATCCGTTGAACGTTTCGTCTCTATTTGAGACTTCCTCAGCAACTAAAATTATTTATTATTACATATTA
>NW_014570233.1:25806-27349 GCF_001313835.1 Polistes canadensis
CCGTCGCTAAAAAAATTAATATATTTGAAAAGAAATTTTCGCTACATTCTGAATTAAACCGTATTTCAAAACTATCAGATACATAAAGTAATGCTATATAACAAAAGCTGTAAAACATTTTCTTTCAAGTTTTAAAGCGTATTGTAACAAATAAAAAGAGGTATGTCCAATAAAATCTAACAAATATACTTCACATTTTTACAACTGCAGTCGAAAAAAGAGAAAAAGTCATCTTATTACAACTATGTTTTGTTACTTTACGTGTAAAATTAAATTTTTTTTCGACAAAATTCGATTGTAGTCTACCGAACATCTATTCTGTTAAGATTTAATAGCACATTTTTAACTTCACAAAAAAATTTAATATATTTACAAAGAAGTTTTAGCTACATTCTGAATTCAACCGTAATTCAAAACTATCAGATACATAAAGAAATGCTATATAACAAAAGCTGTAAAACGTTTTCTTTCAAGTTTTAAAGCGTATACAAACAAATAAAAAGTGTTACGTTTAATAAAATCCAGCAAATAACATTTATATTTCAACAACTGCATTCTAAAAAAAGGAAAAAAACATTTTATTACAACATTTTTTTGTTACTTTATGTGAAGAATTCAATTCTTTTTTAACGAAACTCGATTGTAGTCCACCTGACATATATATTGTCTTGTTACTAATAGCACATTTTACCGTCTCTATAAATTTTTCAATATATTTAAGAATAATTTTCGCTGCTTTCTGAATTAAACCGCAGTTCCAAACTATCAGATGCATAAAAAAATGCTATCTAACAAAAGCTGTAAAACGTTTTTTTCAAGTTTTAAAGCGTATAATAACAAATCAAAAGTGTTGCGTTCAGTAAAATCCAGCAAATAACATTAATATTTCAACAACTGCAGTCTAAAAAAAGGAAAAAAATCATTTTATTACAACATCTTTTTGTTACGTAACGTGAAGAATTCAATTTTTTTTCGACGAAACTTAATTGTAGTAAACCTGACATCCATTCTGTCTTGTTTCTAACAGCACATTTTTACTTTCACAAAAAAGATTAAATATATTTAAAAAGAAATTATTGCTACTTTCTGAATTAAATCGTAGTTTAAAACTATTAAATACATAAAGAAATGCTATATGACAAAAGCTGTATAATGTTATCTTTCAAGTTTTAAAGCGAATACTAACAAATAAAAAGTGTTACGTGTATTAAAATCATGCAAATAGCTTTTATATTTCAAAAACAGCAGTACAATAACAGGGAAAAAATTATTCTATTACAATATTTTTTGGTTACTTTACGCGAAGAATTCAATGTTTTTTTAACGAAACTCGATTGTAGTCAACCTGACATATATTTTGTCTTGTTACTAATAGCACATTTTACCGTCCCTGTAAATTTTTTAAAATATTTAAGAAAAATTTTCGCTGTTTTCTGAATTCAATTGTAGTTCCAAACTATCAGATACATAAAGAAATGCTATATCACAAAAGATGTAAATGTTTTTTTTCAAATTTTAAAGCGTATACTAACAAATAAAAAGT
>NW_014570234.1:0-1071 GCF_001313835.1 Polistes canadensis
ATGAGTTAAGTACTTTCATTTAAATAGAAAAAGATTTGATAAGTTAAGTACTTTCACTCAAATATAATAAGTATTAATGAGTTGATAACTTTCATTAAAATATATAGACATTTAAAGAGTAGATTACTTTCATTTAAACAGAAAGAGATTTAATGATGTAAGTGCTTTTATTTAAATAAAAAGCGATTTTATTAGTTATTTACTTTTATTTAAATAGAACGAGTTTTTATGAGTTGAGTACTTTTATTCAAATCTGATGAGATTTAATAAATTGAGTGCTTTTACGTAACTATAAAGAGATTTAAGGAGTAGATTACTTGCATTTAAACAGAGAGAGATTTGATGATTTTGCGTCAGGGTTGCGTCAGGGTTGCGTTATGCTCGGACTTTTTAGTGATTACTGCAGCATTGCATCGCTTTTTGTATAAAGCACAGCGCGTTCTTACGACTAGATTCACTCTTGATTTGGTACGCGTTATTCATGGCTCGAGATTCATCTAGATTAGAAAGCAGAGACTTGCAAAAACTACTTCGAGGAGAAATATTTGTATTTCGCAAAACTACATCATTTTAGTTCGGCCAGCAACAAGGGAAAAGGCGGCCTTGTACTTAACCAGAAATATTCTGATTTGTACGGATTCTTCGTCAACGTTTCAACCAGGATTTTTATGCCGAAAGGCTTTTCCCCGACGAGCTAAATAAAGCGTACATTTTAGTATTGACTGGGCTCAAATCAATTTGTTATTGTGTTTTTATTTTCTTATCCTCCTTCCCCTAATAAAGAATCTCGATATCACCCGTAAGGGCATTTTTCGATTTACTAAAATTCACTGTAGTACTGATTAAGGCATCGGTCGCAACAAGAGATAAGTTGAGTACTTTCTTTCTAAAAGAAAGACTTTTTATTAGAAGAGAACTTTCAATCAAGCAGAAAGTGTTTTGATGAGTTCAGTACTTTTATTTAAATAGAAAAAAAATTATTATTTTAAGTTCTTTTATTCTAATAGAATGGGATTTATTGAGTTGAGTATTATGATTTAAACAGAAAGAACTTTGATTTGTTAAGTACTT
>NW_014570234.1:1575-3906 GCF_001313835.1 Polistes canadensis
GTACTTTCATTCTAATGTAAAAAGATGTGATAATTTAAGTACTTTTGTTTAAATAGAAAAGATTTAATAAGTTGATTACTTTCACTTAAGTAGAAAGAGATTGAATTATAAAAGTACATTTTTGTAAATAGAAAAAGATTTAATAAGTTAGTTACATTCATATAAAAAGTAAAAGAGATTAAATAATATACGTAATATCATATACACAGAAAGAGATTTGATATGTTTAGTACTTTTATTAAAATAAAAAGAGATTAGATAAGTTAAGTACTTTTATTAAAATTGAAAGAGATTTAATGAGTCAAGTACTATTATTATATGTACAAATAAGTTTCTGCCGTTTTTATGTAGATAGCGCTGCGCGGAGTTTCTGTTAACTTTCGTAGATGATTTCCTGCTTAAAAATTAGTTTGGACGTTTAAGAACAACATAACTTATTATTATTATTGTTTTCATATTGGTAAAATATAATTTTTTTTAGTGGAAAATGTCTAAATTTGAGCCAAATAAGCGTCATTTGCCGGAAATATTAGTTTACTTCTTTAATATAAAGAAATCTGCTGCTGAGGAGCATCGATTGCTTGTAGAAGCATAGGGTGAGACTGCTTTGAGTGAGAGAATGTGTCGTGAGTGGTTTTAAAAGTTTAAAAACGGTGATTTCGACGTAGAAGACAAAGATCGCAGTGGAAGGCCAATAATTTACGAGGATGCAGAATTGGAGGAAATATTGGAGAAAGATTTATCTCAAACACAAAAAGAACTTGCTGGTGACGAGGAATGGATACATTCTGATAATCCAAAAAGAAGAAAATCATGGGGATTGCAAAGCCATGCGTCAACATCAACAGCAAAACCGAATATTCACGGAAAAAAACTTATGCTGTGTATTTGGTGGGATCAGCTGGGTGTAGTGTATTATGAGTTGCTTAATCCGAGCGAAACAATCACCGGAGCCCTCTATCGAACACAATGAATGAGATTGAGCCGAGCTCTGAAGGAAAAACGTCCTCATTACTATTCTAGACACGAAAAAATTATTCTCCTGCATGACAATGCTCGTCCACAATTAGCGGCTCCCGTGAAAAAGTATTTGGAAACACTTAATTGGGAAGTGTTACTTCACCTGCCGTATTCACCAGACATTGCACCGTACGATTATCACCAATTTCGGTCCATTGCACATGCTCTATCGGAGCAGCGTTTCAAATCATATGAAGATACAAAAAATTGGGTTGATTCGTGGATAGCCTTTGAAAACAAGGAGTTCTTCTGACGTGGGATCTGAATGTTGCCTGAGAGATGGGAAATAGTCCTTGCAAGTGATGGACAGTATTTTAGATACCCTTAAAATTACCATCCTTTTAGAATAAATACTTAATTTTTAATAAAAAACGGCAAAAACTTATTTATAAATCTAAGATCTATATAGAAACAGATTTAATGAGTTATGTACTTTTATTTAAATTAACAGAGATTAAGTAAGTTAGATACTTTCTTTTAAATAGAAATAGATTTGTTGAGTGAAGTTTTTTTATTTAAATAGAAAGAGAATAAATGAGTGAAGTAGTATCATTCAAATGAAAAGAGATTTGATGTGTTGAATACTTTTTTTTTAAAAGTAAAAGATATGATGTGATTATAAATTTTATTCAATGGTAACGGGATTTAATGAGTTAAGTACTTTCATGTAAATAGAAAGAGATTTGATAAATTAAGCACGTTTATTTTATGGAAAAAGTCTTGATAAGTTAAGTATTTTTTTTAAAAAACAATAGTTTTTGATATGTGTTATAGTTTTTTTTTTAAAGAAAGAGATTTAATATGTTAAGTACTTTCATTTAAATAGAAAGTAATTTGATAATTATAGTACTTTTTTTCAAATAGAAGAGATTAGACGGGTTAAGTACTTTCCTTAATATAGAAAAAAATTTGTGAATTTAGTACTTTTATTTAAATAGAGAGAGATAAGATGAGTTAAGTACTTTTATTTAAAAAGAAAGAGATTTAATGGGGTGTTTACTTCCATTCAAATTAATAGAAATTTAATATGTTAAGTACTCTTTTTTAAGTTGAAAAAGATTTTATAAGTTAAGTACTTTTATTTAAATAAAACGAAATTTAATAACCTTAGCACATTCATATAAATAGAAAGGGATTTGATAAGTCAAGTACTTTCACTCAAATGACAAGAGATTTGTTTAGGTAAGTACTTTCATTTCATTAGAAAGACATTTGATGCATTGAGTAATTTCATTAAAATGTAAAGACATTTGATCCGTTGAGTACTATTATTCAAGTAAAAAAAGATTTGATAAGTTGTGTACTTTAATT
>NW_014570234.1:6123-9150 GCF_001313835.1 Polistes canadensis
CATTAAAAAGGAAAGAAATTAAATTAGCTTACTACTTTATTAAAATAAAAAGAGATTTATTGTTTTAGCTACATTCATTCAAATAGAATGATTTGATAAGTTAATTACTTTTATCCAAATAGAAAGAGATTTAATAAGTTTAGTACTTTCAGTCAACTAGAATGAATTTTAATAGGTGGAGCACTTTTGTTCAAATTAAAAAAGATTTGATAAGTGGGGCACTTTCGTTTAAATAGAAAGGAATTTAATGTTTTGAGAAATATCATTTAAATAGCGAAAGAATTGATAAGTTAAGTACTTTTATTTAAATAGAAAGAGATTTGATCCGTTAAGTACTTTAATTCAAATGGAAAGATATTGATGAGTTTAGTACTTTACGTCAAATAAAGGGAGATTATATAGGTTATTCTAATAGGTTAATTATATAGAGTTAATAAAAAAAACACATTTAACATTTTGATAAAAAAATTAACAACTAATGACTACAGGAATGGCACAACATGGTTCTACAATAAATATGAAGACAAATTTAAAATTATGAAAAGCAATAATATAATAAAAATTAAACAGTTTAATAAAAGAAAAATATCACAACAATAATAATAACACTAAACAGAACACTGTTATATTTAATTATACGGATGTAGTGCTTCCGAATGAAGTGGAAGAAATTTTAAACCTAGAACCAGGGTTTGGGATCCTACTAAAACCTCAAGTAGTGCAAGTAAACACGCTAATTAAAGACCTAGAATATGGCATAAAAAATTTACCTATAAAAAATAAAGATTAAAAAAACCATTAAGGACGCGAAGAACAACGTTAGAATATAATCTGAGAACATAATGACGAATTATTTTAAGAAAAACAGCCTAAATATACATAATAACATAATAAATAGCAATTTCATATAAACAAAACAGTTCCTAAACAGAACCCAGACATAGTAGTCACAAAACCAGAAAAAGGAAACAACACAGTTATTATGAAAAAAGATAAATATTTAAAAGAAATGGAGAAACTACTGGAAGATACTTATACATACAGTTTATTAAATAACGATCCCACAAATAAATTTGAAAAAATTGCTAATAATGGAATAACAAAACTACAAAACGAGTCGATAATCTCTGAAGGAATGGGAAAAAACTTAAGATCTTATAATGCAGTAATACCTAGACTGTATGGATTAAGAAAAACACATAAAAAAGAATGTACTATGAGACCAGTTGTTAGTTTCATAGGTTCACCGTGTTACAAATTAGCAAAATTTTTACATCTATTATTAATTAGAACGATTTCAAACAAATTTGTTTTTTCCATCAAAAACTCGTTCGAGTTCGCTTAGTTTATAAGGGGAACGAAGTTACCGGAAGGATACATACTGCTATCACTAGATGTAACATCTCTTTTCACTAACTTTCCGAAAGAACTTGTAATAAAAACAATTGAAGAAGATTAAGATGAATTATCCAAATGCATCACCGTTCAAAAAAAGACCTTATTAGAACTAATAAAATTTTGTTTTAAATCGAGCTATTTTCGGTTTAACGGAGTGATTTGCCAACAACTTGATGGATCTACTATGGGTAAACCAGCGAGCCCAGTACTAGCAAACATAGTAATGAATTACATCCTAAAAGAGGTTAAAGGCATGTTACCCTTTCAAATTCCTTTCTTAAAGGTCTAAGTGGATGACATTGTCACAGCAATACCGAAAGATGGAATTAAACTCACTATTAAAACCTTCAATAGTGTGAATAAAAAGATACAACTCACGATTGAGGTTAAAACTAATAAAAAACTACCATTCCTATACTTGAGTATAATAAGAAAAGAAGATGGTTCTATTTTACAGGACTGGTACGTTAAACCTACAAGCTCAGTTAGATGTTTAGATTATAAGTCAAATCATTCAATAAGCCAAAAAATTGGAGTCGTGAATGGTTTAGTTTTTAGAGAATAAACATAATGTAGCAAAGAATTTCATAATAAAAGCAAGAAAAAAATAGAAATAATTTTAAAAAACAACAATTATCCAACGAGTCTCATTTAAACGATATTTAATAAGTTTAGATTAGTCAAAGAACAGGAAAAAGAATTAAACAACAACAAATATATCAGATTCCCATTTATCAATTCTTTGTCTAATAGAGTAAATAGATGTTTTAAAAATACAAATGTCAAGTTGGTATTTTATAACTTAGAAAAAATAAAATCTCTATATACGAAACTAAAAGATAAAGAAGATAAATTAGAACGATCAAACTTAGTATATAAAATACCATGTGAATGTGAAAAATGKTATATAGGACAAACAAAACAAAAATTAAAAAAAACGATTAGACCAACATAGGAACGATAGCAAACCRARGAATGCACAAAAAACAAATACTACCGCGTTGGCAGAACATCATTTTAAAACAGGGCATATTTTTAAATTTGACGAAACAAAAATTTTAGACAATAAAGATAACTGGTATAAAAAAAAAATCAGTAAAATGTACCACATAACAAACAATAATAGAGTCTATTTTAGAACTGATACCAATAATCTAAAAAGCACATATAACGAAATTTTTAATTTAATTACCATAACAAGACACGTAACAGAGTTTACAATAGTAATAAAGACATCTAAATTAGGAAACASCAGCTTAGAGGTAACCAGTAGTGTTCAAACAGTTATGGTAGGATACCTTTTTTAAAAACTGATTTTATGTATAAGATAGTGAAAACTTATGACTGTAATAAAAATKATGTTATATTGACTTATGAACATAACTATCAAGGTAAAATAACGCTATGAATTGTAAGTTTTTTTTTTTGGTATATGTACATAAAAAAAAAAATTATGTGTCATAATAAATAATTTCAGTTGCTAAGGAGGTCTCAAATAGAGACAAAACGTTCAACGAATAAATAAAGTGTTCATCTTGATTAAACCTGTCCAAAAAAAAACTTCTTTAAAATTAAACTTAGTAATAGGTTAGGAACTTTCGTTTAAATAGAAAGAGATTTGATGTGGTA
>NW_014570234.1:11861-22286 GCF_001313835.1 Polistes canadensis
AAATAAAAATAAATTTGATAGGTTAATTACTTAAATTTAAATAGAAATAGACTTAATCAGTTAAGTAATTTCGTTAAATTGGGAAGAGATTTAAACAATTGAGTACTTTTAATCAAATAAGAAGAGATTTGATGAGTAAGTTACTTTTATTTAAATGGAAAGAGATTCGATTAGTTAAGTAGTTTTATTTAAACAGAACAAAATCTGATGGGTTTAACACAAGATATACTAGCCACTTAGCTATACCTATTTCTACCAAACCAGTCAAAATGACTGGTGTATAATAAAACATGTTTATTGTGGATTTCAGCCTTTATATACTGTAAAAAAATGACAAAAAAAGTTAAAAATTATTAGTTTTAATAGATAAATGGATTTATAGACATTATCAAATAACAAGATACTTATTTTTTTACAGTTTGCCGCTCACAATTTCTCCATATGTAAATTGTTGCTGTGTGTACACTTTCCGCATAGATTTTATATGCATTTATTTCAAATATTTGTAGTTTTATTGTAATTGTAATATCCTATTTGTCACAATTTGCGTACAGAAACTTTTGCATTTGTAGTTGGTATGTCAGCGTCGTCGGGTTTTTGCCTTAAAGTCTGATATTCTGAAGCAAGTTCTTCTGCCAATCGAAACAGAAAGTCTTTACGTGAGATATTTTCTTTTGTTGTTTTTTTTGTAAAATATTGAGCTATTTAGTCCAGCTAGATCTAATATATTGAAAAACACTTGAAGTTGCGACCTTCTAGAACCTGATTTCACCGTATATTTTCGTGCCATTTGACCTGTGACGTCGACGYTAAAYTTARTATTATTATAAAACGATACAGTTTCGGGTAATTTCATAGCAGCTTTTTCACTTTTGATGTGTTTATGTTTTTTACTTAGTATAAGTACTTTTTTATACAGCTTGCTCTTATAAACAGTAAGAGTGCATCAACTGGATTTTTCCAACGTAAAGGAACGTGCAATGCTTTCTTTTTTCAGTTTGCAAGTTTTCGGCAGTTCCCTCTTGGTTGCGCCAGGGTTGCGTCAGGGTTGCGTCAGGGTTGCGTCAGGGTTGCGTCAGGTCCTAAAGCGTACACTAACAAATAAAAAGTGTTCTGTCCAATAAAATTTAGCAAATATCATTTATTTTTTAACAACTGCAGTCGAAGAAAGGGACAAAATTATTTTATTACCACTTTTTTAAGTTACTATTTGTGAAGATTTTAATTATATTTCTACGAAACTTGATTCTATTCAACCTGACATCCATTCTGTATAGTTTCTAATAGCACATTTTTACCGTCGCCAAAAAAAATTTTATTAAATTTAAAAAGAAATTTTCGATACTTTATAGATTGAATCATAGCTTAACCTTATAAAAATCTAAAAAAGAGCTATTTAGCAGAAGCTATGAGACGTTCTCATTCAAGCTTAAAGTGTATACTTAAAAATAAAAAGTGTTAAGTCTGAAAAAATTTTGCAAACATCATTTATATTTAGACTACTGCAGTTAAAAAAAAAAAAAATCATTTTATTTCGACTTTGTGTGATTACTTTACGTTCAGAATTCAATTCTTTTTCGACGAATCTCGATTGTATTCAACCTGAATTCTTTTCTGTCTTGTTTCTAATAGCACATTTTACCGTCGCAAAAAACTTTTTAATATATTTAAAAAAAATTTTCCCTGCTTTCTAGATTCAAAAATAGTGGAATACTGTAAAATTTCTAAAAAAGTGCTTTATTAAAAAAGCTATAAAATATTTTCTTTCAAGTCTTAAAGCGTATACTAACAAAAAAAAAGTTTTGTGTCTAATAAAATCTAGCAAATATATTTTATTTTTCTACAACTGCAGTCAAAGAAAAAAGAAAATATAATTTTATTTCTAATTTTATTTGTAACTTAACGTATAAAATTAAGTTATGTTTTAAGAAAATTCGATTGTAGTCAACCAAACAACTTTTAGCTGAAGCTAGGAAACGTTTTCTTTTAAGCTATAAAGGGTATACTAACTAATGAAATGTGTTAAGTCCGAAAAAATTTTGTAAATATTACTTATATTTGAACTACTACAGTCAAAAAAAAAAGAGAAAAAACCATTTTATTACGACTTTTTCTGTTTACTTTACGCAAAGGATTTTAGTATTTCTAAAATCATTTTATTTAGAATTTTTTGTGGTTACTTTACGTTCAGAATTTAATACTTTTTCGACGAAAATCGATTTTAGTCATCCTGGCATCTATTCTTTCTTTTTTCTAATATTAAAATTTACCGTCGCTAAAAATTTAAAATACATTAGGAAAAATTTTCGCTGCTTTCTAGAATAAGTAATAGTTAAAAACTATCAGATATCATAAGAAGAGCTATATAAAAAATGCTGTAAAAAATTTTCTTTCAAGTTTTAAACCGTATACTTACAAATAAAAAGTTTTAGGTCCAAAAAATTAGGAAAACATCATTTATATTTGGATTACTGCAGTCCAAAAAAAAACAGAAAAAACTCATTTTATTATAACTTTTTTTGGTTACTTTACGCGAAGGATTTTAGTATTTCTCGACGAAACTTGATTGTATTTACCCTGACGATTATTCTGTTTATTTTCTAATAGCACATTTTTACCGTCGCTAAAAAACTTTCAATCTATATAAGAGAAATTTTAGCTGCTTTTTAAGTTGAATAATAGTTGAAAACTATAAGATATCTAAAGAATTGATATATAACAAATGCTATAAAACGTTTTCTTTCAAGTTTTAAAGCGTATACTAACAAATAAAAAGTGTTACGTTCAATAAAATCAAGCAAATAACATTTATATTTTATCAACTGTAGTTCAAAAAAAGGAAAAAAATCATTTTATTACAACAHTTTTTGGTTACTTAACGTGAAAAGTTTAATTTTTTTTCAACGAAACTCGATTGTAGTAAACCTGACATTTAATATGCTTTGTTTCTAGTAGCACATTTTAAATGTCGCTAAAAATGTTGAAATGTATTTAGAAAGAAATTTTTGCTACTTTCTGAATTAAACCGCAGTACAAAACTATTAGATACGTAAAGAAATGCTATATAACAAAAACTAAAAACCTATTCTTTCTTGTTCAAAGCGTATACTAACAAATAAAAAGGGTTAGGTCCGAAAAATTTTCGCTGCTTTCTTGATTAAATAATAGTTGCATACTATCAGATATCTTAAGAATTGCTATATAACAAATGCTATTAAACGTTTTCATTAAAGTTTTAAAGCGAATACTTACAAAAAAAAAGTTGTACGTCCCAAAAAATTGGGAAAACATTATTTATATTTGGACTACTGCAGTCTAAGAAAAAGGAAAAAATCATTTTATTATAACATTTTTGGGTTACTTTACGCGAAGAATTTTAGTATTTTTCGACGAAACTTGATTGTATTCAACCTGACATATTTTCTGTCTTGTTTCTAATAGCACATTTTACCGTCGCGAAAAACTTTTTAATATATTTAAAAAAATTTTTTCCTGCTTTCTAGATTAAAAAATAGTGGAATACTGTGAAATTTCTAAAAAAGTGATATACTAAATAAGCTATAAAATATTTTCTTTCAAGTCCTAAAGCGTATACTAACAAAAAAAAAGTGTTCTGTCCAATAAAATCTAGCAAATATCATTTATTTTTTAACAACTGCAGTCAAAGAAAAATGAAAATATCATTTTATTACTACTTTTTTTTGTTACTTAACGTATAGAATTCAATTATTTTTTAACAAAATTCGATTGTATTCAATCAAACAACTATTCCGTTAAGTTTCTAAATACACATTTTTACCGTCGCTAAAAAATTTTGAATATATTTAAAAAGAAGTTTTCGCTACTTTCTGGAATTAGTCGTAGTTAAAAATTATAAAAAATCTAAGAAAGAGCTATTTAGCAGAAGCTAAGAAACGTTTTCTTTTAAGCTTTAGAGCATATACTTTCAAATGAAATGAGGTAAGTTTGAAAAAATTTAGCACACATCAATTATATTTAGACTACTGCAGTCAAAAAAAAGAGAAAAAATCATTTTTTTTCGAAATTTTTTGGTTACTTTACGTTCAGAATTTAATTCTTTCTCGACGAAATTTGATTGTAGTTATCCTGACATCCATTCTTTCATGTTTCTAATAGCACAATTTACCGTCGCTAAAAATTTTTCAATATATTGACAAAAAATTCTTACTGCTTTATAGAAAAAATAATAGTTGGAAACTATCAGATATCTCAAGAAGTGCTATAAACCAATGCAATAAAACGTTTCCTTTCAAGTTTTAAAGCGTATGCTTACAAAAAAAAAGTGGTTATTCCCAAACAATTAGGAAATCATTATTTATATTTGGACTACTGCAAGCCACAAAAAGGGCCAAAATATTTTAATTATAACTTTTGTGGGTTAGTTTACGCGAAGAATTTAAGTATTTTTCGACGAAACTTGATTGTATTAAACCTGACATCCATTCTGGCTTGTTTCTAATAGCACATTTTACCGTCGCTAAAAATTTTTCAACATATGTAAAAGGAATTTTTCTTTCTTTCTGGATACATTAATAGTTAAAAACTATAAGATTTCTTAAAATGTGCTACATAACAAGAGATTGAAAACGTTTTCCCTTAAGTTTTTAGGCGTATACTCACAAATAGAAATCTCCTATTCCGACAAAATCCAGCAAATATCATTTATATTTTAAAAACTGCAGTCTAAGAAAAAAAACAAAAATAATTTTATTACTACATTTTTTTGTTACTGTACGTATAGAGTTCAATTATTTTTTTACAAAATTCGATTGTAGTCAACCAAACATCTTTTATTTTTGTTTCTTATGTCACATTTTTCCTTCGCTAAAAAATTTTTAATATATTTAAAAAGAAGTTTCCGCTACTTTTTGGATTAAATCAAAGTTATAAATTATAAAAAATCTAAAAAAGTGCTTCTTAGCAGAAGCTATGAAACGTTTTTTTTAAGCTTTAAAGCGTATACTTACAAATAAAAAGTGTTAATACCGAAAAAATTTTGCAAACATCATTTCTATTTGGACTACTGTAGTCAAAAAAAAGAGAAAAAATCATTTTATTAAGAATTTTTTGTTTTTACTTTACGTTCAGAATTTAATACTTTTTCAACGAAAATCTATTTTAGTCATCCTGGCATGTATTCTTTCTTGTTTCTATTATCACAATTTACCGTCGCTAAAAATATTAAATATATTAGGAAAAATTTTCGCTGCTTTCTAGAATAAGTAATAGTTGAAAACTATTAGATATCATAAGAAGAGCAATATAAAAAATGCTGTAAAAATTTTTCTTTCAAGTTTTAAACCGTATACTTACAAATAAAAAGTGTTAGGTCCCAAAAATTTGGAAAACATCGTTTATATTTGGACTACAGCAGTCCAAAAAAAACGGAAAAAATCATTTTATTATAACTTTTTTAGGTTACTTTACGCGAAGGATTTTAGTATTTCTCGACGAAACTCGATTGTATTTACCCTGACATTTATTCTGTTTATTTTCTAATAGCACATTTTTACTGTCGCTAAAAAACTTTCAATCTATATAAGAGAAATTTTAGCTGCTTTTTAAGTTGAATAATATTTACAAACTATCAGATATCTAAAGAAGTGCTATATAACAAATGCTATAAAACGCTTCCTTTCAAGTTTTAAAGCGTATACTTACGAAAAAAAAGGTTTAAGTCGAAAAAAATCGGGAAAACATTATTTATATTTAATCTTCTTCAGTCTATAAAAAGAGAAAAAATCATTTTATTACGAATCTTTTGTGGATAAATTACGTTCAGAATTCAATTCTTTTTTGACGAAACTCGAATGTAGTCATCCTGGCATCTATTCTGTCATGTTTCCAATAGCACATTTTGCCGTCGCTAAAAATTTTTCAATATATTAGGGAAAATTTTCGCTGTCCTCTAGATTAAATAATAGTTTAAAACTATCAGATATCTAAAGAAATGCTATATAACAAAAGCTATAAAACGTTTTCCTTCAAGTTTTAAAGAGTGTACTAACAAATAAAAAGTGTTAGGTCCAATAAAATCTAGCAAATTACATTTATATTTAAACAAATGCAGTACAAAAAAAGGGACATAATCATTTTGTTACAACTGCTTTGGGTTACCCTTCGTAAAGATTTAAATTATTTTTCTACAAAACTTGATTCTATTCAAACTGACATCCATTTTGTTTAATTTCAAAAAGCACATTTTTACCGTCGCTAAAAATTTTTCAATATATTAAAAAAGAAACTTACGCTACTTTTTGGATTGTATCGTAATTAAAAATTATAAAAAATCTAAAAATGTGCGTTTTAGCAGAAACTATAAAACGTTTTTTTTTAAGTTTTAAAGCGTATACTTACTAATAAAAAGTATTAAGTCCGAAAAAATTTAGCAAACATCATTTCTATTTGGACTACCGCAGTCAGAAAAAAGAAAAAAAATCATTTTAATACGGCTTTTTGTGGTTACTTTACGTTTAATATTGTTGATGTTTCGTAAATTAAAGAAAATAGTTGTGGGTTAATAAACTCTAAAAATAACTATTTATCATAATTCTATATTAATTTCTTACATTCTAAGTGTTACGACTGGCCGCTTGCTTTCTAACAACTAAACGTGCACACGCATGCTGGCTACAATGTAGCTCCCTACCATAGGCTCTCGACACACACTCATATATATATATATATATATATATATATATATATGTATATATATATATGTGTATAGATTATAGTATAAAGGTACCATACTCAACACGCTTCCTTACCTTTATACTATATCCCACTATCGTTTATTATCATTCCAAATACAACTTTACTTTTAATTTAACATTCTTCTAAATTTTTTAAACTTATCTCTACATAACGCTTTTGTAAACTTATCTGCTAGATTATTTTCGGAGTCTACTTTAATTACCTCGATAATCTTTTGTTCTACATTCTCATGTACATAGTGATAGTGAATTTCAATGTGTTTTGATTTTTCGTAAAATTACCGTTCTTCGCAATATTTATTACCCCTGAATTATCTTCGTATATTTTAATCAATTTTTCTATTTTAATTTTAAATATTTTTATTAGTTTCTTTAAATATTTAACTTCAGTTACCAATTCCGATAATGCTACATATTCGGCATATGTTAACGCTTTGGTAATGCACTTCTGTTTTCGCGATTTCCAAAAGATCAAGTTTCTATATAATCTAATCGCATATCCTGTTGTTGACTTTCTATCTGAACTATCACCTGCCCAATCAGCGTCTACATAACAATAAACAGTCTTATAATTCTAATTTTTATTGTAACATAACTTTAAATCTGTGGTACCATAAAAATATTTCAAGATTCTCAAAGCATATCTAAAATGTGTACTCGTATAACAATTCTGAAATCAACTAAGGTAGTTTACACTATAACTTATATCTGGCCTTGTGCCCGAACTAATATACAACAAGGCCCCTAGTAGGTTTTCATACATAATATTTTCATTGCAACAATCCGATTTTTCTACATTTAATCTTGTTTCCATTGGGGTATTATAACACCTATTATTTACTACATCATATTTATCTGCTTGGTTTCTATATATTTACTTTGACTTAATTTCATTTCATTCTTCTCTATATTATAGTCTATCTCTATACCTAAGTATTCTTTAATTTCTCCTATGTCTTTAATTTTAAATTTCTAATAACTTTAATTTTATTTTTATTTTTACAACATATTATTATATCGTCAACATATTTCATTAAGTAGACTTTATTATCTCCTGTACTGCGTACATAAAAACATAATTCTATACCATTTGTCCTAAATCCTAAGCTTTCTACATACTTATTAAAACATCTATACCAATCTCGTGGACTCTCACTTAGACCATACATTGACTTTACTAATTTCATAACTCTATCTGTGCCATCACTAAAACCTTTANTCTATACCAATCTCGTGGACTCTCACTTAGACCATACATTGACTTTACTAATTTCATAACTCTATCTGTGCCATCACTAAAACCTTTAGGCTGTTCAATGTATACCTCTGAGATTACATCTCCATACAAGAAGGCTGAATCTACATCTACTACTTCAATTGTCAATCCATTAATGCAACAGAAAGATAACAAAAACTTTATAGCCTTATTGCTCGTTAAAGGAGCATAAATATCATCAGTTGCATTTTTCTGTTTAAACCCTCTGGCAACTAATCTTGCCCAAAATCTACCATTCACCTTTTTAGTATATACTTATTTGGTATCAATAATATTCTTACTATTTTTTCTATTTACTAAAACCCAGGTTTTGTTATCATTTATATTCTTAATTTTGTCTTTCATCGCTACTTCCCATTTCTCATGCTCCTCGCAATTTAACGCTTCCTCAAATAATTGAAGTACATTTATATCTAAAAAGTTTACAGAGATGCAATACGTTGTAGGATCTCCAAATCTTTTTACCTTATTTCTTGTTCTCTGTGATACACTCTCTGGGTCTCTATTGCTTTCATTTTTCCACTCATTACTTYCAATTTTCTCATTAGTGTTTTCTACTTCATTATTCTTATCTTCATCACTATCTTTATGTTCCTCCTTGGTTTGCACAGAAATAGGAGTATCATTTTCTAAATTTACAAAATTAAATTTTTCATTTTCATTCTTTTCGTTTCTGTCTTTGGTTCCATTTTCACCATAAATCAAATCATTCTCATTTTCAATTACTTCAACATGTCTTGCATCTAAAATTTTATTATCGACTAGAACTCTGTAACTATCATGATTGTACTCAACCAAAATCCCTAATTTTGATTTATCATCCCATTTTCCTTTTCTTAAAACTTCTAGGACTCTTACAAAAACCTTACTTCCGTATATTTTTAAATGTTTAATATTTGGTTTATTACCAAAGAAAATCTCATAAGAAGTTTTATTTTCCAGCGTATTGGCTATCGTAAGATTCTTTAAATACGCTACCGTTTTCATTATTTCAGGCCAATACTTAATATTAACTTATGCTTCTCTTGCTAAGCATCTGCCCATGTCCATTGCTGACCTATTGTACCTTTCTGCTACTCCATTAAGTTCATGAACATATGGGGGACAATTTAATATCTCAATACCCTTACTTTTTACGAAATCATAAATTCTCTCATTTAGGTACTCTGTACCATTATCACACCTTAATTTTTTTATACCTTTACCGAATTGGTTTTCTACTAAGTTTACAAATTCAATTAGACAATCAGCTGTCTYATCTTTACTTTTAATACAATATATCTTAGTACATCTACTATAATCATCAATGAAACTTACAATATATATTTCTCCTTTGTAACCAAGAGTCCTATGAGGCCCATTTAGGTCTGTGTGAATTACCTCTAATATTTCTATTGACTTTGTCCGCTTATTTTCAAATGGTAAATTAGCTATTTTGCTTGGCTTACAATTTGTACATTGCATAAAACCTTTTTCTAACTTATCTGGTAACCCATCGAGCATTTTATCACCTTCCAGTTTACTCAAATACCTAAAATTTATAAGGCCAAGTGCTTTATGCCATTTTTCTTTACATGTTATTTTAACAGAATTTGTGTAAATATTATCCTTATTATTTTAACGCATAAAGCTAGTCATATGATACAAACCATCAGTCTTTTCTGCTACTGCTGTTAATTTAAGATAATTATTAAAAATCTTTGCATATTTACCAGATGCTACTAATTATTCTTTTTGGTTATTTTTGATATGCTTAATAAATTTCTTTTTATCCCTTCTACAAAAAATACATTTTTTTATTCAACCTTTGTTTCATAGTTATACGTATTGAACACCGTATTTACGCTTCCTGTCTTAGTAGCTTTTAACTTTTTATCATTTGGGAGGATAACTTCTATTGGGTTTCTCAAATCTGTTATATCACATAGATATTTCTGATCATTTACGATATGATCTGTGCCACCACTATCAAGTAACCATTCTATAATGTTCTCATTCTCGTTTTCACTCTCACTACACTGGTTTACATTTCCTTGAACTACCTGTGTTGCCCAAGATTCGTGCGATGATTTCTGTGGTTGTTCATGACTTCTTCCTCGACCTCTGTACGTGTTGCCTCTGCGAGACCCCATTTGTCCTCTCGATGACTTCTGATATTGTCTTTATTTGATATGCCAGCAATCTTTTATATGATGTCCTGTTTTGCCACAGTTAAAACATTGACCTTTAGTTTAACATTAAATGTACTCGTATTTATTTTATTTTCACTATCATTGGCATTTATCTTCTTTTCTCGAATCTTAGATTTTATTAAATCTACAGTCTTTTGATCTTCTGGCACCAAATCAATAGAATCACCAATATGTGCATAACTAGAGGGAAGTGCTTTTATAATATATCTCATTTTCTCTTCTT
>NW_014570234.1:22719-24881 GCF_001313835.1 Polistes canadensis
AATCTCTTTAGCCATATGTTAATTAAACACTTACTTTTATTCCACGGCCACGCGCTCTGTTCTAGGTTCTGTWCATCAAATGTGCTCAATTTACATCCCTTTGCATCGGCACTTTTAATTAATATTTTTCTACTGCGTTTTTATCCTTGTTACCTTTATTTCTTTTTCTATAGTATTTCAATAATATTTTCCATCCATGTGTACCTTTCCACTGATAATTACCTTCTTAAGTGTTACGAGTTTTAGAAGCACGTGTTCTTATTACATTTTTTCATATCCCACAAATCTTAAATCTATCCCAACCGATATATTTAAGATTAATTTATTTAACCATGCTCTGCTACCATGTTGATGTTTCCTAAATTAAATAAAATAAATGTGGGTTAATAAACTCTAAAAATAACTATTTATTATAATTCTATATTAATTTCTTACATTCTAAGTGTTACGACTGGACGCTTGCTTTCTAACAACTGAACGTTAACACGCCTGGTAGCTACAATGTAGCTCCCTACCGTAGGCTCTCGACACACACTCATATATATATATGTGTATAGATTATAGTATAAAGGTACCATACTCAACAAATATTCAATTCATTTTCGACGAAACTCGATTGTAGTAATCCTGAGATCCATTCAGTCTTGTTTCTGATAGCACATTTTACCGTCGCTAAAAATTTTTACATATATGTTAAAGAAAAATTTTCGCTGCTTTCCAGATTAGATAATACTAGAACACTATCAGATATCTTAAAATGTACTATATACCAAAAGATTAAAAACGTTTTCTTTTAAGTTTTTAGGTGTATACTCACAAATATAAATTTTTTATTCTGACCAAATCCAGAGAATATCATTTATATTTTAACAATTGCCGTCCAAAAAAAGAAAAAAATCATTTTAATAAACATTTTATGGTTACTTAACGTGAAGAATTTAGATCTTATTCAACGAAACTCGATTGTAGTAAACCTGACATTTAATCTTTTCTGTTTCTTTTAGCACATTTTACGAGTCGCCAAAAATGTAGAAATATCTTTAGAAAGACATTTTGTCTACTTTACGAATTAAACCGCAGTACAAAACTATTAGATACATAAAGAAATTCTGTATAAAAAAAGCTGTGAAACGTTTTTTTCCAAGTTTTAAAGCGTATACTAACAAATAAAATGTGCTACGTTCAATAAAATCCAGCAAATAACATTTATATATCAACAACTGCAGTTTAAAAAAAGTAAAAAAATCATTTTATTACAACACTTTTTGGTTACTCAACGTGAAGAAGTAAATTCTTTTTCAACGAAACTCGATTGTAGTAAACCTGACATTAATCTGTTTTGTTTCTAGTAGCACATTTCAACAGTCGCTAAAAATGTTAAAATACATTTAGAAAGAAATATTTTCTGTTTTCTGAATTAAGCCGCAGTACAAAACTATTAATAACGTAAAGAACTGCTATATAACAAAAGCTGTAAAACATTCTCTCTACTGTTGAAAGCGTATACTAACAAATAAAAAGTGTTATGTTCAATAAGATCAAGCAAATAACATTTATATTTTAACATCTGCAGTTCAAAAAAAGTAAAAAAATTATTTTAATACAACATTTTTGGGTTACTTAACGTGAAGAATTCAATTCTTTTTTAACAAAACTCGATTGTAGTAAACCTGATATTTAATCTGTTTTGTTTCTAGTAGCACATTTTTACCGTCGCTAAAAATGTTTAAATATAGTTAGAAATAAATTTTTGCTACTTTCTGATTTAAACCGCAGTACAAAACTATTAGATACATAAAAAAGTGCTATATAACAAAAGCTTTAAAATGTTTTCTTTTAAGATTTAAAGCGTATACTAACAAATAAAACGTGTTACGTTCAATGAAATCAAGCAAATATCATTTATATTACAAAAACTGCATTCTAGAAAAAGGAAAAAAATATTTTTATAACAACATTTTTGGGTTACTTAACGTGCAGAATTTAATTCTTTTTCAACGATACTCGATTGTAGTAAACCTGACATTTAATCTGTTTTGTCTCTAGTAGCACAATTTAACCGTCGCTATAAATTTTTAAATTTATATAGAACCAAATTTTTGCTACTTTCTGTATTAAACCGCAGTACAAAACTATTAGATACATAAAGAAATGCTATATAA
>NW_014570234.1:27063-28670 GCF_001313835.1 Polistes canadensis
AAGTTTTAAAGCGTATACTAACAAATAAAATGTATTACGTTCAATAAAATCTAACATATAACATTTATATTTCAACAACTGCAGTTCAAAAAAAGTAAAAAAATCATTTTAATACAACATTTTTTGGTGATTTAATGAGAAGAATTTAATTCTTTTTTAACGAAACTTGATTGTAGTAAACCAGACATTTAATCTGTTTTGTTTCTAGTAGCACATTTTAACCGTTGCTGAAAATGTTTAAATATATTTAGAAAGAAATTTTTGCTACTTTCTGAATACAACCGCAGTACAAAACTATTAGATACATAAAGAAATGCTATATAACAAAAGCTGTAAGACGTTTTCAATCTTGTTTTAAAGCCTATAATTACAAAAAAAAAGTGTTACGTTCAATCAAATCAAGCAAATAACATTTATATTTCAACAACTGCTGTCTACAAAAAGGAAATAAATCATTTTATTACAACCTTTTTTTGATAACTTAACGTAAAGAATTCAATTATTTTTCAACGAAACTCGATTGTAGTAAACCTGACCTTCAATCTGTTCTGTTTCTAGCAGTACATTTTAACCGTCGCTAAAAATGTTTAAATAAACTTAGAAAGAAATCTTTGCTACTATCTGAATTACACCGTAGTTCAAAACTATTAGATACATAAAGAAATGCTATATAACAAAAGCTGTAAAATGTTTTCTTTCAAGTTTTAAAGCGTATACTATCAAATAAAACGTGTTACATTTAATAAAATTCAGCAAATACCATTTATACTCCAACAACTGTAGTTCAAAAAAAGGAAAAAAATCATTTTTTTACAACATTTTTAAATTACTCAACGTGCAGCATTCAATTCTTTTTTAACGAAATTCGATTGTAGTAAATTTGACATTTAATCTGTTTTGTTTCTAGTAGCACATTTTAACCGTCGCTAAAAATGTTGAAATATATTAAGTAACAAATTTTTGCTACTTTTTGAATTAAACCGCAGTACAAAACTATTAGATACATAAAGAAGTACTATATAACAAAAGCTGTAAAACTTTTTTTTTTTCAAGTTTTAAAGCGTATACTAACAAATTAAATGTATTACGTTCAATAAAATCAAGCAAAAAACATTTATATTTCAACAAGTGCTGTCTACAAAAAGAAAAAAAATCATTTTATTACAACCTTTTTTTGATAACTTCTCATGAAGAATTCAATTCTTTTTCTACGAACCTCGATTGTAGTAAACCTGACATTTAATCTGTTTTGTTTCTAGTAGCACATTTTTTCCGTCTCTAAAAATTTTGAAATATATTTAAAAAGAAATTTTTGCTACTTTCTATATAAAACTGCAGTACAAAACTATTAGAAAAGAAAAGAAATGCTATATAACAAAAGCTGTAAAACGTTTTCAATCTTGTTTTAAAGCCTATAATTACAAAAAAAAAGTGTTACGTTCAATCAAATCAGGCAAATAACATTTATATTTCAACAACTGCTATCTACAAAAAGGAAAAAAATCATTTTATTAAAACCTTTTTTTGATAACTTAACGTATAGAATTCAATTCTTTTTCTACGAAACTCGATTGTAGTATACCTGACATTTAATCTGTTTTGTTTCT
>NW_014570235.1:0-2057 GCF_001313835.1 Polistes canadensis
TGAACTACGGTTTAATTCAGAAAGTAGCAAAAATTTCTTTCTAAATATATTTAAACATTTTTAGCGATGGTTAAAATGTGCTACTAGATACCAAACAGATTATATATCAGGTTTACTACAATCGAGTTTCGTTAAAAAAGAATTAAATTCTTCACGTAAAGTAACTTAAACAGGTTGTTATACAATGATGTTTTCTTTTTTTTTGGACTACAGTTGCTGAAATATAAATTTTATTCGCTGGATTTTATTGAACCTAACCCTTTTTATTTGTTAGTTTACGCTTTAATACTTGAAAGAAAACGTTTTACAGCTTTTGTTACATAGGACTTCTTTATGTATCTGAAAGTTTTGAACTACTGTTTTTTTTAGAAAGCAGCGAAAATTTTTTTTAAATATATTGAAAAATTTATAGTGACGGGAAAATGTGATATAAGTAACAAGACAGAATATATGTCAGGTTGACTACAATCGAGATTCGTTGATACAGGATTGAATTCTTCATGTAAAGTAACCAACAAATGTTGTAATAAAATGATTTTTTTCCTTTTTTGGACTGCAATTGTTGAAATATAAATGTTATTTGCTGGATTTTATTGAACGTAACACTTTTTATTTGTTAGTATGCGCTTTAAAACTGGAAAAAAAACGTTTTACTGCATTTTTTATATAGCATTTCCTTATGTATCTGCTAGTTTTAAATTACTGTTGATTTCGGAAAGACGCAAAAATTTTTTTTAATATATTGAAAAATTTTTACCGACGGAAAAATGTGCTATTGGAAACAAGACAGAATGGATGTGACGTTGCCTACAATCGAGTTTCGAAGAAAAAAATGTAAATTCTACACGTAAAGTAACCAAAAAATTTTGTAATAAAATGATTTTTTCCTTCTTTTTGGACTGCAGTTGTTGAAAAATAAATGTTATTTGCTGGATTTTATCGAACATAATACTTTTTATTTATTAGTGTACGCTTTAAAAATTTAAAGAAAACGATTTACAGCTTTAGGTATTGAGCATTTCTTTATGTATCTCATAGTTTTGAACCACGGTTTAATTCAAAAAGTAGCAAATATTTTATTATAAATATATTTAAACATTTTTAACGAAGGTTAAAATGTGCTACTAGAAACAAAACAAAATGGATATAAGGTTTATTACAATCGATTTTCGTTGAAAAAGAATTGAATTCTTCACGTAAAGTAACCAAAAAATGTTTTAATAAAATGATTTTTTTCCATTTTTCGGACTCCAGTTTTTGTAATATAAATGTTGTTTGCTGGATTTAATTAAATGTTACACTTTTTATTTGTTAGTGTACGCTTTAAGACTTAAAAGAAAACGTTTTACAGATTTTTTTATATAGCATTTCTTTATGTATCTGATAGTTTTGAACTACGGTTTAATTCAGCAAGTAGCAAAAATTTCTTTCTAAATTAATTTAAACATTTTTTGTAAAGGTAAAAATGTGCTAGAAGAAACAAGACAGAATGGATGTCAGGTTTGCTGCAAGCTAGTTTCACTGAAAAAGAATTGAGTTCTTCACGTACAGAAACCAAAAAATGTTGTAATAAAATGATATTTTCCCATTTTTTGGAATGCAATTGTTGAAATATAAATGTTATTTGGTGGATTTTATTGTACGTAACACTTTTTATTTGTTAGTATACACTTTAAAACTCGAAAGAAAATGTTTTACAGTTTTTGTTTTATAGCATTTCTTTATGTATTGAATAGTTCTGAACTACGGTTTAATTTAGAAAGTAGCAAAAATTTCTTTCTAAATATATTGAAACATTTTTAACGACGGTTAAAATGTGCTACCACAAACAAAACAGATTAAATGTCAGGTTTACTACAATTGAGTTTCGTTGAAATAGAATTGGATTCTTTACGCTAGGTAACCAAAAAATGTTGTAATAAAATGATATTTTTCCTTTTTTTGAACTGCAGTTGTTGAATTATAAATGTTATTTGCTGGATTTTAATGAAAGTAACACTTTTTATTTGTTAGTATACGCTTTAAAATTTAAAAGAAAATGTTTTACAGCTTTTGTT
>NW_014570235.1:3951-5742 GCF_001313835.1 Polistes canadensis
AAGTAACCCAAACATGTTGTAATAAAATGATTTTTTTTACTTTTTTTACGCTGCAGTTGTTGAAATATAAATGTTATTTGCTGGATTTTATTAGACATGAAACTTTTTATGTGTTGGTAAGCTCTTTAAAACTGGAAAGAATACATTTTATAGGTTTTGTTATATAGTTCTTATTTAGAATTTTTAAAGTTTTTCACAAAAATTTATTCTAGAAAGTAGCATTGATTTCCTTTTAAAAAATTAAAGTTTTTTAAACAACGGTAAAAATGTGCTACAAGAAACAAAACAGATGGGACATCAGGTTTACTTCAATCGAGTTTCGTTGAAGAAGAATTGAATTTTTCGCGTAAAGTAACCAAAAATTATTGTAATAAAATGATATTTTCCCTTTTTTTGGACTGAAGTTGTTAGCATGTAAATGTTATTTGCTAGATTTTATTGGACCTAAAACTTTTCATTTGTTAGTATACGCTTTAAAACTTGAGAGAAAACGTTTTATAGCTTTTGTTATATAGCATTTCCTTAGATATCTGATAATTTTTACTATTATTTAGTCTTAAAAGCAGCGAATATTTTCCTTAAATATATTAAAAATTTTTAGCAACGGTAAAATGTGCTATTAGAAAAATACAGAATAGACGTTAGACTTACTACAATTGATTTTTGTTGAAAAAGAATTAAAATCTTTATGTGAAGTAACTAAAAAAAGTTGTAATCAAATAATTTTTTTTCATTTTTTCGGACTGCAGTTGGGAACATATAAATGTTATTTGCTAGATTTTGTTGGACCTAACACTTTTCATTTTTTAGTATACGCTTTAAAACTTTAAAAGAAAACGTTTCATAGCGTCTGTTTAATAGCTCTTTTTAAATTTTTTTATAAATTGTAACAATGATCTAATCCAGAAAGTAGCGTTGATTTCTTCTTAAAAAATTAAAGCATTTTTAGCAACGGTAAAAATGTGCTCCTAGAAACAAGACCGAATGAATCTCAGGTTTACTACAATCGAATTTCGTCGAAAGAGAATTGAATTCTACACATAAAGTAACCAAAAAATGTTGTAATATAATGTTAATATAATCAAGATTTATTTCTTATCCAAAATTTATGAATATTATTACTAAGTTTACTCTTAGAGAGGTTGTTTTTTGGACGGGTTCAATTAAGATGAACACTATATTTATCCGTTGGACGTTTCGTCTCTATTTGAGACTTCCTCAGCAACTAAAGTTATTTATTATGACATATTATTTTATATACAAATACATAAAAAAAAACTTACAATTCATAGCGTTATTTTATCTTGATAGTTATGTTCATAAGTCAATACAACATCATTTTTATTACAGTCATAAGTTTTCACTATCTTATATATAGAGTCAATTTTTAAAAAACGTTATTCTACTATAACTTTTCGAACACTACTGGTTACCTCTAAGCTGGTGTTTCCTAATTCAGATGTCTTTATTATTATTGTGACTTCTGATATGTGTCTTGTTATGGTAATTAAATTTTAAAATTTCGTTATATATGCTGTTTAGATTATTGGTATCGGTTCTGAAATTTACTGTATTATTGTTCGTTATATGGTACATTTCACTGATATTTCTTTTGTACCAGTTATCTTTATTATCTAAAATTTTGGTTTCGTCAAATATAAAATTATGTCCTGTTTTAAAATGATGTTCCTCTAACGCGGTGGTATTTGTTTTTTGAGCATTCTTCGGTTTGCTATCGTTCCTATGTTGTTCTAATCGTTTTTTTAATTTTTGTTTTGTTTGTCCTATATA
>NW_014570235.1:8362-11814 GCF_001313835.1 Polistes canadensis
CGTAATAAACTGATTTTCTTCTTTTTTTTTTGAAAGCAGTAGTCTAAATATAAATGATGTTTGCCAAATTTTTTCGGACCTAAAACTTTTTATTTGTAAGTATACGCTTTAAAGCTTGAAAAAAAAACGTTTCATAGCTTCTGTTAATTAACAATTTTATAGATTTTTTATAATTTTTAACTACGATCTAATCCATAAAAAAGCGAAAATTTCTCTTTAAATATATCAAAAATTTTTTAGCAAAAGTTAAAATGAGCTATTAGAGACAAAACAGAATAGCTGCTTGGTTGACTACAATCGAATTTTGTCGAAAAGTAATTGAATTCTACATGTTACGTAACCAAACAAAATTGTAATAAAGTGATTTTTTCTCTTTTTTTCGACTACAGTTTTTGAAAAGTAAATGATACTTGCTAGATTTTATGGGACATACCACAATCTATTTGTTTGTTTATGTTTTCAAACTTGAAAGAAAACGTTTTTTATCTTTTGTTATATAGCATTTTTTTAGATATGTGATAGTTTTTAACAATTATTTTATCTAAAAAGCAGCGAAAATTTTACTGAATATATTAAAGAATTTTTAGCGACAGTAAAATGTGCTATTAGAAACAAGAAAGAATGTTTGTCACGTTGACTACAATCGAGTTTGTCGAAAAATAATTGAATTTTACACGTAAAGTAAACAAAAAAGTTGTATTAAATTGATATTCTTCCTTTCTTTAGACTGCAGTTGTTAATATATAAATGTTATTTGCTAGATTTTTTTGGACTTTAAGCCTCTTATTTGTTAGTAAACGCTTTAAAACTTTAAAGAAAACGTTTTATAGCTTTTGTTTTTTAGCACTTCTTTAGAAATCTGGTGTTTTTTACCTACGATTTAGTTCACCAAATAGCGACAATATTTATTGAATATATTACAAAATTTTTAGCGACGGTAAAAATGTGCTACTAAAAACAAAACAGAATAGATGTCAGTTTTACTACAATCGAGTTTCGTTGTAAAGGAAGAAAATTTTTCACGTAAAGTAACAAAAAAAAGTTGTATTAAAGTTGATTTTCTCCTTTTTTTAGACTCCAGTTGTTGAAATATAAATGTTATTTGTTAGATTTTATTGGTCTTTAAACTTTTTAATTGTAAGTATACGCTTAAAAACTTGAAAGAAAACGATTCATAGATTCTGGTCAGTAGCACTTCTTTAGAAATACGATAGTTTTCAATTATTATATAGTCCAGAAATCGGCAAAAATTTCTCCTAAATATATTGAAAATTTTTTAGCGATGGTAAAAATGTGCTATTAAAAACAAAACATAATGGATGTCAAGTTTACTTTAATCGAGTTTCGTCGAAAGAAAAATGATTTCTAAACGTTATGTAACCAAAAAAAATTGTATTAAAAAGATTTTTTCTCTTTTTCTTGACTGCAGTTGTTAAAATATAAAATATATTTGCTGGATTTTATCGAAAACAACACTTTTTATTTGTTAGTATACGCTTTAAAACTTGAAAAACAACGTTTGATAGCACTTGTTATATAGCACTTCTTTAGATATCTGATAGTTTTCAACAATTATTTTTATCTAGAAAGCAGCAAAAATTTTTTAAATATATTAAATAATTTTTAGCGACAGTAAAAATGTGCTATTAGAAACAAGACAGAATGGATTTCAGGTTGACTGCAATCGAATTCCGTCGAAAGTGAATTGAATTCTACTCTTTAGGTGATCAAAAAAAACCATAATAAAATGATTTTTTCTTTTTTTCTACTGCAGTAGTCTAAATATAAATGATGTTTGCCAAATTGTTTCGGTACTAAACAATTTTTATTTGTTAGTATACGCTTTAAAACTGGAAAGAAAAAGTTTTAAAGCTTTTGTTACATAGCACTACCTTAGATATCTGTTAGTTTTCAACTACTATTTAGTCTAGAAGCAGCAACAATTTTTCTTAAATATATAAAATAATTTTTAGCGACAGTAAAATTTGCTATTAGAAACAAGACAGAATAGAGGTCAGGTTGACTACGAGTGAGTTTCGTCGAAAAAGAATTGAAGTCTACACGTAAAGTAACCAAATAAAGTCGTAATGATATGAAATTTTCTCTTTTTTGGGACTGCAGTTGTGGAAATATAAATGATATTTTCTACATTTTAATAGACGTAACACTTTGTGTTTGCTAGTATACGTCTAAGAATTTAAAACAAAACGTTTTATAGCTTTTGTTATATAGCACTTTTTTTTAATATTTTTAAGTTTTAACTACGACTAATCCAGAAAGAAGCAAAAATTTCTTTTTAAATGTAATAAAAAATTTTAAGCTACGGTAGAAATGTGCTATAAGAAAATAAACAAAATGGATGTTAGTTTTACTACAATCGAGTTGTCGGGAAACAATGGAATTGTACACGTTAAGTAACAAAAAAAAGTTTTAATAAAATRATTTTTGTTCTTTTTTTGGATTGCAATTGTTGAAATGTAAATGATGTTTGCCAAATTTTTTCGATCTTGCCACTTTTTATTTGTAAGTATACGCTTTAAAGCTTGAATGAAAATGTTTCATAGCTTCTGTTTAATAGCACATTTTTAGATATTTTATAGTTTTTAACTTCGATATAATTAACAAAGTAGCGAAAATTACTTTTAAATATATTGAAAAATTTTAGCGACAGTAAAAATGTGCTACTAGAAAAAAAACAGAATGGATTTAAGGTTTACTACAATCGGATTTTGTTTTAAAAGAATTAAACTCTAACGTAATGTATTAAAAAGAAGTTGTAATAAAATGATTTTTTACTCTTTTTTAGGACTGCAGTTGTGGAAATATGAATATTATTTGCTAGATTGTATTGTACTTAACACTTTTTATTTGATTGTATACGCTTTAAAACTGGAAAGAAAACGTTTTATAGCTTTTGTTATATAGTACTTCTTTAAATATCTGATAGTTTTTAACAATTATTTTTAACTAGATAGCAGCGAAATTTTTTTAGATATATTAATAAATTTTAAGCGAAGGTAAAATGTCCTATAGAAACAAGACAGATTGGATCTCTGATTGACTACAATCGAGTTTCGTCAAAAGAGAGTTGAAATTTACACATAAAGTAACCAAAAAAAGTCTTAATAAAATGATATTTTTTCTTTTCTTGGACTGAAGTTGTTTAAATATGAATGATATTTGCTAGATTTTATTGATAATAACATGTTTTATTTCTAAGTATACGGTTTCAAACTTCTGCAGCTATTGTTATATAGCACTTGTTTCGAAATTATTTAGTAATAATAATAATAATAATCAGGTTTTTATTGCACAACTTACAAAGTTTTTTACAATGTCTTATCATTATATCACATATAATTATCTCACATTTTTGGCTTGCTCTTATCACACCTCTCGTCCACCTCTAATTATCACCACTCTTAAAATTATACTATCCAAAAATTATAACT
>NW_014570235.1:13839-19898 GCF_001313835.1 Polistes canadensis
ACAGCTCCCTTCTCCATTTATCCCTTGCTTCCTTATATGTTTCTCTCACTTTCCTTCTTTCTCTAACCAATTCTTGCTTGTTCTCTAAACTCCTAACCTTCGTAAACGCTTTCAATTTATCCCACATTTTCTTTCTTTGCACTTTACATTCCTTATTGAACCACCTTGGCAGTTCCCTCTTTCTCTTTCTTCGAAATTATTTAGTATTTTATTACGATTAAGTCCAGGAAGTAGCATTAATTTCTCTTTAAATGTATTAAAAAATTGTAAGCGACAGTAAAAATGTGCTACTAGAAACAAAACAGAAGGGACGTCAGGTTTACTTCAATCGAGTTTCGTTGAAGAAGAATTGAATTCGTCATGTAAAGTAATCAAAAAATATTGTAATAAAATGATTTTTTCCCTTTTTTTGGACTGCAGTTGTTGTAAAATAAATGATATATGTTAGATTTTATTAGAAATAATACTTTTCATTAGTTATTATACGCTTTAAAACTTGAAAGAAAACGTTTTATAGCTTTTGTTATATAGCATTTCTTTAGATATCTGATTGTTTTTACTATAATTTAATCTAGAAAGCAGCGAATATTTTTCTTAAATATATTAAAAATTTTTAGCAACGGTAAAATATGCTATTAGAAAAAAGACGGAAAAGATGTCAGGTCGACTACAATCGAGTTTCGTTAAAAGAGAATAGAATTCTACACGTAAAGTAACCAAAAAAAGTCTTAATAAGATGATTTTTTCTCTTCTCTTTAACTGCAGTTATTAAAAAGTAAATGATATTTGCTAGATTTTATAGGACATAACACTTTTTATTTGTAAGGATACGCTTTAATGCTTGAAAGAAAACTTTTTATACCGCATGTTAAATAGCCCTTTTTCAGATATTTTATAATTTGTAGCTACGATTTAATCTAGAAAGTAGCAAAAATTTCTTTTTACATATATTAACAATTTTTTAGCAATGGTAAAAATGTGCTGTTAGAAACTAAACAGAATAGATGTTTAGTTGACTACAATCGAATTTTGTCGAAATACAATAGAATTCTACACGTCAAGTTACTAAAAAAAGTTGTAAGAAAATAATTTTTTCTTTTTTCTTTGACTGCAATTGTGGAAACGTAAATGATATTATCTAGATTTTTTTAAGCATAACTTTTTTTATTTGTTAGTATAGGCTTTAAATCTTGAAAGACAACGTTTTATAGCTTTTGTTATATAGAACTTTTTTAGAAATTTTACAGTTTTTAACTACGATTTAATCAAGAAGGTAGCAAAAATTTCTTTCTAAATATATTGCAACTTTTTTAGCAACGGTAAAAATGTGCTTGTAGAAACAAAACAGAATAAATGCCAAGTTTACTACAATCGAGTTTTGTCGCAAGAGAATTGAATTCTACACGTAAAGCTACCAAAAAAATTCGTAGTACAATAATTTTTTGTCTTTTCTTCTACTGCATTTGTTAAAAAGTAAACGATATTTGCTAGATTTTATTGTACTTAAAACTTTTTATTTGTTAGTATACGCTTCGAAACTTGAAAGAAAACGTTTTATAGCTTCTGGTAAATAGCACTTTTTTAGATTTTTTATATTTTTTAACTGATATTTTATTCACAAAGTAGCGAAAATTTCTTATAAATATATTAAAAAATTTGTAGAAAAGAAAAAATTTTTTATTAGAAGCTAAACGGAATARATGTTTGGTTGACTACAATCGAATTTTTTCGAAAAATATTTAAATTATACACGTGAAGTAATCAAACAAAATTGATTTAAAATGAATTTTTCTTATTTCTTTGACTGCAGTTTATGAAAAGTTAATGATATTTGCTAGATTTTATTGGGCATACTACTTTTTATTTGCTGGTGTACGCTCTAAAACTTGAAAGAAAACGTTTTATAGCTTTTGTTATATAGCTTTTTTTTAGACAACTGATAGTTTTTACTATTATATATTCTAGAAAGCTACGAATATTTTCCTTAAATATACTAAAAATTTCTTAGCGACGGTAAAATGTACTAYTAGAAACAAGACAGAATTTATGTTAAGTTGATTACTCGTATAACTTCGTATAATGTATGCTATACGAAGTTATTACGAATTAGTAATAAAATGATTTTTTCTCTTTTTTTCGACTGCAGTTGTTGAAATGTAAATGATATTTGCTAGATTTTATTGGAAATTACATTTTTTATTTGTTAGTATACGCTTTAAAACTTGAAAGAAAACGTTTTAYAGCTTTTGTTATATAGCATTTCTTTAGATATCTGATAGTTTTTACTATTATTCAATCCAAAAAGAAGCGAATTTTTCTCCTAATGATATAAAAAAATTTTTAGCGACAGTAAAAATGTGCTACTTAAAACAAAACAGAATGGACTCCTGTTGTGGAAATATAAATGATATTTGCTGGATTTTATTGAACTTAACACTTTTTATTTGTGGGTATACGCTTAAAAACTTGAAAGAAAACGTTTCATAGCTTCTGTTAAGTATCACTTTTTTAGAAATACGATAGTTTTCAACTATTATTCAGTCCAGAAAGCAGCAAAAAAGTCTCCTACATAAATTAAAAAGTTTTTAGCGATGGTAAAAATGTGCAATTAGAAACTTAACCGTATAGATGTTAGGTTGACTACAATCTATTTTCGTCGGGAAAAAAATTTATTCTACACTGTAAGTAACAAAAAAAAGTTTTAATAAAATGATGTTATTTTTTTTTTTCGACTGCAGTTGTTGAAATGTAAATGATATTTGCTAGATTTTATTGGAAATTACATTTTTTATTTGTTAGTACACGCTTTAAAAATTTAAACAAATCGTTTTATTGCTTTTGTTATATAGCCCTTTTTTTGAAATTTTTTAATTTTTAACTACGAATTAATCCACCAAGTAGGGATAAATTCTTTTTAAATATAATAAAAAATTGAAAGCTACGGTAGAAATGTGCTATCAGAAATTAAACAAAATGGATGTTAGGTTGACTGCAATCGAGTTTCGTGGTAAAAGAACTGAATTCTTTACGTAAAGTAACCAAAAAAGGTTTTAATAAAATGATTTTTTTTTTTTTGGACTGCAGTTGTTTAAATATAAATGATATTTGCTTGATTTTATTAGACATAACACTTTTTATTTGTTAGTATACGCTTTAAAACTTGAAAAAGAACGTTTTATAGCATTTGTTATATAGCACTGCTTTACAAATCTGATAGTTTTCAACTATTTTTTAATCCAAAAAGCAGCGAAAATTTCTCTAAAATATTTAAAAAAAATGTTAGTGATGGAAAAAATGTGCTATAAGAAAATAAACAAAATGGATGTTAGTTTTACTACAATCGAGTTGTCGGGAAACAATGGAATTGTACACGTTAAGTAACCAAAAAAAGTTTTAATAAAAAAATTTTTGTTCTTTTTTGGATTGCAGTTGTTGAAATGTAAATGATGTTTGCCAAATTTTTTCGAACTTGCCACTTTTTATTTGTAAGTATACGCTTTAAATCTTAAATGAAAACGTTTCATAGCTTCTGTTTAATAGCACATTTTTAGAAATTTTATAGTTTTTAACTTCGATATAAATCACAAAGTAGCGAAAATTACTTTGAAATATATTGAAAAATTTTAGCGACAGTAAAAATGTGCTACTAGAAAAAAAACAGAATGGATTTAAGATTTACTACAATCGAATTTTGTTGTAAAAGAATTGAATTCTTCACGTAAAGTATTAAAAAAAAGTTGTAATAAAATGATTTTTTTCTCTTTTTTAGGACTGCAGTTGTGGAAATATAAATATTATTTGCTGGTAGATTTTATGGTACTTAACACTTTTTATTTGATTGTATACGCTTTAAAACTGGAAAGAAAACGTTTTATAGCTTTTGTTATATAGCACTTCTTTAGATATCTGATAGTTTTCAACAATTATTTTTAACTAGATAGCAGCGGAAATTTTTTAAATATATTAATAAATCTTAAGCGAAGGTAAAATGTCCTACAGAAACAAGACAGAATGGATCTCTGGTTGACTGCAATCAAGTTTTGTCGAAAGAGAGTGGAATTCTACACGTAAAGTAACCAAAAAAGTCCTAAGAAAATAATTTTCTCTCTTTTCTTAGACTGCAGTTGTTTAAATATAAATGATACTTGCTGAATTTTTTCAGTCCAAACTCTTTTTATTTGTGACTATACGCCTAAAAAATTAAAACAAAAAGTTTTTAAGCTGTAGTTATATAGCACTTCTTTAGAAATCTGATAATTTTTAACTATTATTTATTCCAGAAAGTAGCGAAAATTTTTTTTAAAATATATTGAAAAATTTGTGGCGACGGTAAAATGTGCTATTAGAAACTAGTCAGAATGGATGTCAGATTAACTACAATCGTGCCTATTCGAAAGAGAATTAAATTCTACACGTAAAGTAACTAAAAAAAGTCTAAATAAAATGAATTTTTCACTTTTTTTAACTGCAGTAGTCCCAATATAAATGATGTTTGCGAAGTTTTTTCGGAATCAAAACTTTTTATTTGTAAGTATACGATTTAAAGCTCGAAAGAAAACGTATCATAGCTTCTATAAAATAGCACTTTTTTTGTTATTTTTAAGTTTTAACTGCGACTAATCCAGAAAGAAGAAAAAATTTCTTCCTAAATGTAATAAAAAATTGTAGGCAACGGTAAAAATGTGCTATTAGAAATTAAACAGAATAGATGTAAGGATATCTATTATCGAGTTTCGTTGTAAAGAAATTGAATTCTTCACGTAAAGTAACCTAGAAAAGTTGTAATAAAATGAATTTTTTCTCTTTTTTAGGACTGCGGTTTTGGAAATATAAATATTATTTGCTTGATTTTTTCAGACTTAACATTTTTTATTTGTAAGTATACGCTTTAAAGCTTGAAAGAAGACGTATCATAGCTTCTGATAAATAGCACTTTCATAGAAATTTTATAGTTTTTAACTTCGATATAATCCACAAAGTAGCAAAAATTTCATTTAAATATTTTGAAAATTTTAGCGACAGTAAAAATGTGCTTCTAGAAAAAAAACAGAATAAACGTCAGACTTACTACAAATAATATTCGTTGAAGAATAATTAAATTCTTTATGTGAAGTAACTACAAAAAGTTGTAATCAAATGATTTTTTTTTTTTTTCGGACTGTAGTTGTTTACATATAAATGTTCTTTTCTAGATTTTATTGGACCTGACACTATTCATTTGTTAGTATACGCTTTAAAACTTGAAAGAAAACGTTTCATAGCGTCTGTTAAATAGCCCTTTCCTAATTTTTTTTTAATTTGTAACTACGACCAAATCCAGGAAGTACCGAAAATTGTTTTCTAAATATATTAAAACATTTTTAGCAACAGTAAAACTGTGCTACTATAAACAGAACAGAGTAGACGTCAGTTTTACTTTAATCGAGTTTCGTTGAAAAAGAATTAAACTCTTCACGTAAAGTTACTAAAAAAAGTTGTAATAAAATTAATTTTTTCCGTTTTTCTTGACTGTAGTTGTTGTAAAATAAATGATATATGTTAGATTTTATTAGACAAAAAACTTTTTATTTGTTGGTATACGCTTTAAAACTAGAGAGAATACCTTTTATAGGTTTTGTTACATAGTTTTTATTCAGAATTTTTAAAGTTTTTAACTACAATTTAATCCAGATTGTACCGTTGATTTCTTTTTAAAAATTAAAGCATTTTTAGCAGCGGTAAAAATGTGCTACTAGAAACAAAACAGAAGAGACGTCAGGTTTACTTTAATCGAGTTTCGTTAAAGAAGAATTGAATTCTTCACGCAAAGTAACCAAAAACTATTGTAATAAAATGATTTTATCCTTATTTTTGGACTGCAGTTGTTAACATGTAAATGTTATTTGCTAGATTTTATTGGACTTAACACTTTTTATTTGTTAGTATACGCTTTACAACTGGAAAGAAAACGTTTTATAGCTTTTGTTATATAGCTTTTTTTTAGATATTTCATAGTTTTTACTATTATTTATTCTAGAAAGCAGCGAATATTTTCCTTAAATATACTAAAAATTTCTTAG
>NW_014570235.1:21864-22878 GCF_001313835.1 Polistes canadensis
ATGTGCTACAAGAAACAAAACAGAAGGGACATCAGGTTTACTTCAATCGAGTTTCGTTGAAGAAGAATTGAATCCTTTACGTAAAGTAACCAAAACATATTGTAATAAAATGATATTTTAACTTTTTTTGGACTAAAGTTGTTAACATGTAAATATTATTTGCTAGATTTTATTTGACCTAACACTTTTCATTTGTCAGTATACGCTTTAAAACTTGAAAGAAAACGTATTATACCTTTTGTTATATAGCATTTCTTTAGATATCTGATAGTTTTACCATTATTTAATCTAGAAAGCAGTGATTATTTTTTTTAAATATGTTAAAAATTTTTAGCAACGTTAAAATGTGCTATTATAATCAAGACAGAATAGATTACAGGTTGACTTCAATCGAATTTTTTCGAAATATAATTATATTCTACACGTGAAAAAACAAAAAAATGTGTTAATAAAATGATTTTTTTCTGTTTTCATCGACTGCAGTTTTTGTAAAATAAATGATTTATGCTAGATTTTATTAGACAAAAAACTTTTTATTTGTTGGTATACGCATTATAACTGGAAAGAGAACATTTTATTGGTTTTCTTATATAGTTTTTTTTTAGAATTTTTGAAGTTTTAAACTACAATTTAGTCCAGAAAGTAGCATTGATTTCTTTTTAGGAAATTAAAGCTTTTTTAGTAACGGTAAAAATTTGCTACAAGAAATATAACAGAAAGGACATCATGTTTACTTCAATCGAGTTTCGTTAAAGAAGAATCGGATTCTTTACGTAAAGTAACCAACAAATATGGTAATAAAATGATTTTTTTCCTATTTTTGGACTGCAGTTGTTAACATGTGAATGTTATTTGCTAGATTTTATTGGACCTAACACTTTTTATTTGTGTGTATACGATTTAGAACTTGAAAGAAAACGTTTTATAGCTTTTGTTACATAGCATTTCTTTAGATATCTGATCGTTTTTACTATTATTTAATCTAGAAAGCAGCAAATATTTTCCTTAAATATA
>NW_014570235.1:25161-27642 GCF_001313835.1 Polistes canadensis
CAATCGAGTTTCGTTGAAGAAGAATTGAATCCTTTACGTAAAGTAACCAAAAAATATTGTAATAAAAAGATTTTTTCCCTTTTTTTGGATTCAAGTTGTTAAAGTATAAATTTTATATGCATCATTTTATGGGACCTTAAACTTTTCATTTGTTAAAATACGCTTTAAAACTAGAAAGAAAACGTTTTATAGCTTTTGTTTTATAGTTTTTTTTTAGAAATTTTACAGTTTTAACCAACAATTTAATCCAGAAATTAGAGTTGATTTCTTTTTAAAAATTTAAAGCATTTTTAGCAACGGTACAAATGTGCAACTAGAAACAAAACAAAAGGAACGCCAGGTTTACTTTAATCGAGTTTCGTTTAGGAAGAATTGAATTCTTCACGTAATGTAACCAAAAAATATTGTAATAAAATGATTTTTCCCTAATTTTGGACTGCAGTTGTTAACATGTAAATGTTATTTGCTTGATTTTATTGGACCTAACAATTTTTATTTGTTAGTCAACGCTTTAGAACTTGAAAGAAAACGTTTTATAATTTTTGTTATACAGCATTTCTTTAGATATCTAAAAGTTTTTACTATTATTTAATCTAGGAAGTAGCGAATATTTTTCTTTAATATACTAAAAATTTTTTAGCGACGGCAAAATGGACTATTAGAAACAAGACAGAATTTATGTAAGGTAGATTACAATCGAGTTTTGTCGAAAGAGAACTGAATTCTACACATAAAGTATCCAAAAAAATTTGTAATAAAATGATTTTTTTCCATTTTTTTGACTGCAGTTGTTAAAGTCTAAATGTTATTTGCAACATTTTAATGGACCTTAAACTTTTCATTTGTTAGTAGACGCTTTAAAACTTGAAAGAAAACGTTTTATAACTATTGCTTTATAGCATTTTTTTAGATATATAAAAGAATTTACTATTAGTTATAAAACGTTTTCTTTCAAGTTTTAAAGCGTATACTGACAAATGAAAAGTGGTATGTCCAATAAAATCTAGCGAAGAACATTTATATTTAAACAATTGCTGTCAAAAAAAAGGGAAAAAATCATTTTATTACAAATTTTTTTGGATACTTTATGTGTAGAATTCAGTTCTCTTTCTACGAAACTTGAGTGTAATCAAGCTGATATAAATTCTGACTTGTTTTTAATGGTACATTTTACCGTCGCTAAAATATTTTTAGTATATTTAAAGAAAATATTCGCTGCTTTCTAGATTAAATAATAGTAAAAACTATCAGATATTTAAATAAATGCTATATAACAAAAGATATAAAACGTTTTCTTTCAAGTTCTAAAGAGTATACTAACAAATAAAAAGTGTTAGATCCAATAAAATATAGCAAATAACATTTACATGTTAACAACTGCAGTCCAAAAATAGGGAAAAATCATTTTATTACAATATTTTTTGGTTACATTACGTAAAGAATTCAATTCTTCTTAAACGAAACTCTATTGAAGTAAACCGGGCGTCCCTTTTGTTTTTTTTCTAGTAGCACATTTGCACCGTTGCTAAAAATGTTTTAATTTTTTAAAAAGAAATTAACGCTACTTTCTGGATTAAACTGTTGTTTAAAACTGTAAAATTTCTAAAAAAAAACTATATAACAAAAGCTATAAAACGTTTTCTTTCTAGTTTTAAATCGTATTCTAACAAATGAAAAGTTTAAGATCCAATAAAATGATGCATATAACATTTATACTTTAACAACTGAAGTCCAAAAAAAGGGAAAAAATCATTTTATTACAGTATTTTTCGGTTACTTTACGTGAAGAATTCAATTCTTCTTTAAAGAAACTCGATTAAAGTAAACATGATGTCCATTCTGTTTTGTTTCTTGTAGAAAATTTTTACCGTTACCAAAAATGTTTTAATTTTTTAAAAAGAAATTTACGTTTCTTTATGGATTAAATTGTAGTTAAAAACTTTAAAATTTCTACAAAAAAACAAAATAACATAACCTATAAAACGTATTCTTTCAAGTTTTAAAGCGTATACTAACAAATAAAAAGTTTTTTGTCTAATAAAATCTAGCATATATCATTTACTTTACAACAACTGCAGTCGAAGAAAACAAAAAAAAATCATCTTATTAACACCTTTTTTGGTATTTTCACGTGTAAAATTTAATTATATTTCGACAAAATTCGATTGTAGTCAACCAGTAGTCTATGCTGTTTTAATTCTAAAAGCACATTTTACCGTTGCTTAAAATTTTTAATATATTTAAGGAAAATACACGCTGCTTTCTAGACTAAATTATAGTAAAAATAATCAGAAATCTAAAGAAATGCTATAAAACAAAAGCTATAAACCGTTTTCTTTTAAGTTTTAAAGCGTATACTAACAAATAAAAAGTGTAACGTTCAATAAAATCCAGCAAAAACAATTTATATTTCAACAACTGCAGTCCAAGAGAAGGAAAAAAATTATTCTATTACAACATTTTTTGGTTACTTTACGTGAA
>NW_014570236.1:0-2286 GCF_001313835.1 Polistes canadensis
ATCTGATAGTTTTGAACTACGGTTTAATTTAAAAAGTAGCAAAAATTTCTTTTTAAATATATTTAAAAATTTTAAGCGACGGTTAATATGTGCTACTAGAAACAAAACAGAATGGATGTCAGGTTTATTACAATCAATTTTCGTTTAAAATAATTGAGTTCTTTACGTTAAGAAACCAAAAAATGTTGTAATAAAATGATTTTTTTCCTTTTTTTGAACTGCAGTTGTTGATTTATAAATGTTATTTGCTGGATTTTATTAAACAGAACACTTTCTATTTGTTAGTTTACGCTTTAAAAATAAAAAGAAAACGTTTTACAGCTTTTGTTATATAGCACTTTTTTATATATCTAATAGTCTTGAACGACGGTTTATTTCAAAAAGTAACAAAATTTTTTTTTTAAATATATTTAGACATTTTTAGCGACGGTTAAAATGTGCTGCTAGAAACAAAACAGAATGGATGTCAGGTTTATTACAATCAATTATTGTTGAAAAAAAATTGAGTTCTTCACGTACAGTAACCAAAAAATGTTGTAATAAAATGATTTTTTTCCTTTTTTTGGACTGTTGTTGTTGAAATATAATAGTTATTTTCTGGATTTTATTAAACGAAACACTTTTTACTTATTAGTATACGCTTGAAAACTTGAAAGAAAATGTTTTACAGCTTTTGTTTTATAGCATCTTTATATGTGTCTGATAGTTCTGAACTTCGGTTTAATTCAGAAAGTAGCAAAAATTTCTTTTTAAATATATTTAGACATTTTAGCGATTGTTAAAATGTGCTACAAGAAACAAATCAGAATGAATGTCAGGTTTACTATTATCGAGTTTCGTCTAGAAGGAATCGTATTCTTCACGTTAAGTAACCAAAAAATGTTGTAATAAAATGATTTTTTTCCTTTTTTGGACTGTAGTTGTTGAAATATAATAGTTATTTTCTTGATTTTATTAAACGTAAAACTTTGTATTTGTTAGTATCGGCTATAAAACTTGAAAAAAAAACGTTTTACAGCTTAAGTTATATAGCATTTCTTTATGTATCTGATAGTTTGGAACTACGGTTTAATTCAGAAAGTAGTAAAAATTTGTTTCTAAGAATATTGAAACATTTTTAGCGACGGTTAAAGTGTGCTACTAGAAACAAAACAGATGAAATGTTAGGATTACTACAAACAAGTTTCGTTGAAAAACAATTAAATTCTTTACGTTAAGTAACCAAAAGTTGTTGTAATAAAATGATTCTTTTCCTTTTTTTGAACTGCCATTTTAGAATTATAAATGTTATTTGCTGAATTTTGTTGAACGAAACACTTTTTACTTATTAGTATACGCTTGAAAACTTGAAAGAAAATGTTTTATAGCTTTTGTTTTATACAAAAACTTTATGTATCTGATAGTTTTCAACTACGGTGTAATTTAAAAAATAGCAAAAATTTCTTTTTAAATATATTTGTACATTTTAAGCAACGGTTAATATGTGCTACTAGAAACAAAACAGAAGTGATGTCAGGTTTAATACAATCAATTTTTGTTGAAAAAAAATTGAGTTCTTCACGTACAGTAACCAAAAAATGTTGTAATAAAATGATTTTTTTCCTTTTATTGAACTGTAGTTGTTGAAATATAATAGTTATTTTCTGGATTTTATTGAACGAAACACTTTTTACTTATTAGTATACGCTTGAAAACTTGAAAGGAAACGTTTTACAGCTTTTTTTAAATAGCAATTCTTTATGTATCAGCTTGTTTTCTACTACGGTTTAAATCAGAAAGTAGCAAAAATTTCATTTTAAATATATTAAGTCTTTTTTGTGAAGGTAAAAATGTAATATTAGAAACAAGACAGAATGGATGTCAGGTTTACTTCAATCAAGTTTCGTTAAAAAAAAATTGAATTCTTCTCGTAAAGTAACAAAAGAATGTTGTAATAAAAAGATTTCTTTCCTTTTTTTGGACTGCAGTTTTCGAAATATAAGTTTTATCTGCTTGCTTCTAGGGGATATTAATTTTTCTTTTTGTTAGTATTCGCTTTAAAACTTAAATAAAAAGTTTAACAGCTTTTGGTATATAGCATTTCTTTATGTGTCTGCTAGTTTTGAACTACGGTTTAATTCAGAAAGCAGCGAAAAGTTTTCTTAAATATATAAAAAAATTTATAGTCACGGTAAAATGTGCTATTCGAAGCCAGACAAAATAAATGTCAGGTTTACTACAATCGATTTTCGTGGAAAAAGAATTAAGTTCTTTACGTTGAGTAACCAAAAAATGTTGTAATAAAAT
>NW_014570236.1:4020-6590 GCF_001313835.1 Polistes canadensis
AAAAGAATTGAATTCTTCACGTTAAGTACTAAAAAAATTTTGTAATAAAATGATTTTTTTCCTTTTTTTAAACTGCACTTGTTAAAATATAAATTTTATTTGCAGGATTTTATTAAACGTTACACTTTTTAGATGTTAGTATGTGCTTTAAAACTTGAAACAAAACGTTTTACAGCTTTTGTTATATAGCATTTCCTTATGTATATAGCAGTTTTGAACTACGCTTTAATTCAGAAAGCTGCAAAAATTTTTCTTAAATATATTGATAAATTTATAGTGATGGTAAAATGTGCTATAAGAAACAACACAGAATAGATGTCAGCTTTACTACAATCGAGTTTGGTTGAAAAAGAATTTGGTTCTTCACGTAAAGTAACCAAAAAATTTTTTATTAAAATGAATTTTTCCTTTTTTTGTACTGCAGTTGTCGAAATATAATTGTTATTAGCTGGATTTTAGTGAACATTGCACTTATTATTTGTAACTATACGCTTTAAAACTAGAAAGAAAACTTTTTACAGCTTTTGTTATATAGCACTCTTTGGGGATCTGATAGTTTTGAACTACGATTTAGTTCAGAAAGCAGCGAAAATTTTTATTAAATATATTGAAAAATTTATATTTACGGTAAAATGTGCTACTAGTAACACGACGGAATAGATTTTATGTTGACTAAAATCGAGTCTCGGGGAAGAAGAATTGAATTCTTCACGTAAAGTAACCGAAATATTAGGATTACAAATAAGTTTCTGACGTTTTAATGTAGATAGCGCGGCGCAGAGTTTCCGGTAACTTTCGCAGATGATATCCTGCTTGAAAATTAGTTTGGACGTTTAGGAACCACATAACCTATTATATTATTGATTTCATATTTGTAAAATATATTTTTTTCACTTGAAAATGTCCACATTTGAGCAAAATAAACCTCATTTGTGGGAAATATTAGTTTACTTCTTTAATATAAAGAAATTTGCTGCTGAGGCGCATAAATTGCTCGTAGAAGCATATGGTGATACTGCTTTGAGTGAGAGAACGTGTCGTGAGTTGTTTCAAAAGTTAAAAAAACGGTGATTTCGACGTTGAAGACAAAGATCGCAGAGGAAGGCAAAAAATTTACGAGGATGCAGAATTAGAGGAAATATTTGAGGAAGATTCATCTCAAGCACAAAAAGAACTTGCTGTAACATTAGAAGTCACTCAGCAAGCAGTCTTAAAGCGTTTCAAAACATTAGGAATGATTAATAATCAAAGAAATTDGGTTCCGTACGAATTAAAGCTGAGAGATATTGAACGATGATTATGCTTAAGTGTAATACTGCTTGCAAGACATAAAAAAAAGGGTCTTTGAAATCGTTTCATCACTAGTGACGTAAAATGGATACATTATGATAATCTCAAATGAAGAAAATCATTGGGATTACCAAGCCATGCGTCAACATCAACAGCAAAACCGAATATTCACGGAAAAATCTCATGCAGTGTATTTGGTGGGATCTGCTGGGTGTAGTATATTATGAGTGGCTTTATCCAAACAGAAAAATCACCGGATCCCTCTATTGAACACAATTAATGAGATTGAGCCAAGCTATGAACAAAAAACGCTTTCAATACTATTCTAGACACGAAAAAACTATTCTCATGCATGACAATGCTCGTTCACATGTAGCGGCTCCCGTGAAAAAGTATTAAGAAACACTTGATTAGGAAGTGTTACCCCACCCGCCGTATTCACTATACATTGCACCGTATAATTATCACCTATTTCTGTTCATGGCCCATTTTCTGTCGGAGCAGCGGTTCAAATCATATGAAGATACCAAAAATATGGGTTGATTCGTGGATATCCTCAAAAGACAAGGAGTTCTTCCGACGTGGGATCTGAATGTTGCCTGAGAGATACGAAAAAGACAATGCAAGTGATGGACAGTATTTCAAATCACCTTCATATTACCATTCTTCTGGAATAAATACATAATTTTTAATAAAAAAAACGGCGGAAACTTATTTGTAAATCTAACATATTCAAAAAAAATTATTTTTTCCATTTTTTGGGACTGCAGTTGTTGAAATATAAATGTTATTAGCTTGATTTTATTGAACGAAACACATTTTACTTGTTAGTATACGCTTTAAACCTGAAAAGAAAACGTTTTACAGCTTTTTTTATATAGCAATTCTTTATGTATCGGCTAGTTTCGACTACGGTTTAATTCAGAAAGCACCAAAAATTTTTTTCAATTATATTGAAAAATTTATAGTGACGATAAAATGTGCTATTCGAAACAAGACAAAATAATTGTCAGGTTTACTACATTCGAGTTTTGTTGAATAACAATTGAATTCTTTTTGTAAAGTAACAAAAGAATGTTGTAATAAAAAGATTTTTTTTCCTTTTTTGGACTGCAGTTTTCGAAATATAAGTGTTATTTGCTTGCTTCTATGGGATATTAATTTTTCTTTTTGTTAGTATTCGCTTTAAAACTTGAATAAAAACGTTTTACAGCTTTTGGTATATAGCATTTATTTATGTATCTGATAGTTTTGAACTACGGTTTAATTCAGAAAGTAGC
>NW_014570236.1:8252-9717 GCF_001313835.1 Polistes canadensis
GGATTTTTTGAAAGTAACACTTTTTATATGTTAGTATGCGCTTTACAACTTGAAAGAAAACGTTTTACAGCTTTTGTTATATAGCATTTCTTTATGTATCTGGTAGTTTAAGACTACGGTTTAATTTAGAAAGTAGCGAAAATTGCTTTTAATTTATATTTAAAAATTTTTAGCGACGGTAAAAATGTGCTTCTAAACACAAAACAAAGTAAATATCAGGTTTTCTACAATCGAGTTTTGTTAAAAAAGATTTAAATTCTTCACGTCAAGTAACCAAAAAATTTTGTAATCAAATAATTTTTTTCCTTTTTTTAGACTGCAGTTGTTAAAATATGAATGTTATTTGCTAGATTTTATTGAACGTATCACTTTTTATTTTTTAATATACGCTTTAAAACATGAAAGAAAACTTTTTACAGCTTTTATTAAATACCATTTCTTTATGTATCTTAAAGTTGTAAACTACTGCTTAATTATAAAAGCACCAAAAATTTTTCTTAAATATATTGACAAATTTATAGCGACGGTAAAATGTGATATTTGAAACAAAAAAAAATAAATGTCAGGTTTACTACAATCGAGTTTCGTTGAAAAAGAATTAAGTTCTTCACGTAGATTAACCAAAAAATGTTGTAATAAAATGATTTTTTTCCTTGTTTTGGACTGTAGTTTTTGAAATATAAATGTTATTATCTTGATTTTATTGAACGTAACACTTTTTATTTGTTAGTATTTGCTTTAAAACTTGAAAGAAAACGTTTTAAAACTTTGTTTATAGGATAACTTTATGTATCTGCTAGTTTTGAACTTTGGTTTAATTCAGAAAGTAGCAAAAATTTCTTATTAAATATATTAAATCTTTTTTCCGAAGTTAAAAATGTACTATTCAAAACAAGAAAGAATGGATGTCAGCTTTACTACAATCGAGTTTCGTTGAAAAAGAATTTATTCCTTTACGTTAGGTAACCAAAAAATTGGGTAATAAAATGAGTTTTTTCCTTTTTTTGGACTGCAGTTGCCGAAATATAAATGGTGTTTGCTAGATTTAATTGAACGTAAAATTTTTCATTGGTTAGTATACGCTTTAAAACTCGAAAGAAAACGTTTTACAGCTTATGTTATATAGCATATCTTTATCTATCTGATAGTTTTGAACTACGGTGTAATTTAGAAAGCGAAAAAAATTTTTCTTAAATATAATTTTAAAGTTATAGTGTCGGTAAAATGTGCTATTCCAAATAAGACAGAGTGGATGTTTGCTTTACTAGAATCGAGTTTCGTTGATAAAGAATTGAGCTTTTTACGTAAAGTAACCAAAAAATGTTGTAATAGAATGATTTTTTTCCTTTTTTTCGACTGCAGTAGTTGACATATAACTGGTATTTGCTGGATTTTATTGGACATAAAACTTTCTATTTTTTAGTATACGCTTTAAAACTTGAAAGAAAACGTTTTACAGCTTTTG
>NW_014570236.1:12083-13142 GCF_001313835.1 Polistes canadensis
TTTTTTCCTTTTTTTGGACTGCAGTTGTCGAAATATAAATGTTATTTGCTAGATTTAATTAAACGTACAACTTTTAATTGGTTAGTAAACGCTTTAAAACTTATAAGAAAACGTTTTACAGCTTTAGTTATTTAGCATTTCATTATGTATCTAACAGTTTTGAACTACGCTTTAATTCAGAAAGTAGCAAAAATTTCTTTTTAAATATATAAAATCTTTTTTGTGAAGGTAAAAATGAGCTATTAGAAACAAGTTAAAATGTATGTCAGGTTTACTACAATCGTGTTTCGTTAAAAAACAATTAAGTTTTTCACGTTGAATAACCTAAAAATGTTGTAATAAAATGATTTTTTTCCTTTTTTGGTACTGCAGTTGTTAAAATATAAATGTTATTTGCAAGATTTTATTAAACGTAACACTTTTTATTTGTTAGTATGTGCTTTAAAACTTGAAAGAAAAAATTTTACATCTTTTGTTATATAGCATCTCTTTATGTATCTGATAGTTTTGAACTACGGTTTAATTCAGAGAGTAGCGATAATTTCTTTCTAAATATATTTAAACATTTTAAGCGACGGTTAAAATGTGCTAATAGAAACAAAACAGAATAAATGTCTGGTCTATTACAATCGAGTATCATTGAAAAAGAATTAAATTCTTTACGTTAAGTACTAAAATAATGTTGTAATAAAATGATCTTTTTGCTTTTTTTAAACTGCACTTGTTAAAATATAAATGTTATTTGCTGGATTTTATTGAACGCAACACTTTTTATTTGTTATTATACGCTTTAAAACTTGAAAAAAAACGTTTTAAATCAATTGGTATATATCGTTTCTTTATTTATCTGATAGATTTAAACTACGGTTTAAATCAGAAAGTAGCGAAAATTTCTTTCTAATTATAATGAAAAAATTAAAGTGACGGTAAAATGTGCTATAAGTAACAACACAGAATAGATGTCATGTTGACTACAATCGAGTTTCGTTGAAAAATATCGAGTTCTTAACGTAAAGTAACCAAATAATGTTGTAATAAAATGATTTTTTCCTTTTTTTA
>NW_014570236.1:14617-16741 GCF_001313835.1 Polistes canadensis
AAAATATAAATGTTATTTGCTGGATTTTATTAAACGTAACACTTTTTATTTGTTATTATACGTTTTAAAACTTGGAAAAAAACTTTTTACAGCTTTTTTTATATAGCATTTCTTTATGTATTTGCTTGTTTTAAATTACGGTTTAATTAAAAAAGTAAGAAAAATTACTTTTTAACCACAAAAATTCTTTTTTGTGAAGGTATAAATGTGCTATTTGAAACAAGACGGAATGTATGTCAGCTTTACTGCAATCGAGTTTGGTGGAAAAAGAATTGATTTCTTCACGTATAGTAACCAAAAAATGTTGTAATAAAATGATTCTTTTTCCTTTTTTTAGACTGCGGTTGTTATAATATAAATGTTATTTGCTGGATTTTATTTACCGTATCACTTTTTTTTTGTTAGTATGTGCTTTAAAACTTGAAAGAAGACGTTTTACAGCTTTTTTTATATAGCATTTCTTTATGTATCTGCTAGTTTTAAACTACGGTGTAATTTAGAAAGTAGCAAAAATTGCTTTTTAACTATATTAAATCTTTATTGTGAAGGTATAAATGTGCTTTTCGTAACAAGACAGAATGGATGTCAGCTTTACTACAATTGAGTTTCGTTGAAAATAATTGAATTCTTTACGTGAAGTAACCAAAAAATGTTGTAATAAAATTATTTTTTCTTTTTTTTGACTGCAGTTGTCAAAATATAATTGTTATTTGCTGGATTTTATTAGACCTTACACTTTTTACTTATTACTATACCCTTCTAAACGTGAAAGAAAATGTTTTACAGCTTTTGATATAGCATTTTTTTTATGTATCTGATAGTTTAGGACTACAATTTAATTCAGAAAGTAGCGAAATTTTTTTTCAATTATATTTAAAAATTTTAACCTACGGTAAAAATGTGCAACTAGATAAAAAACAAAGTAAATGTCAGGCTTACTACAATCGAGTTTTGTTAGAAAAGAATTTATATCTTCACGTTAAGAAACAAAAAAATGATTGAGCTAAACAATTTTTTTTCTTTTTTAGACTTTAGATGTGGAAGTATAAATGTTATTTGCAGGATTTTATTAAACGTTACACTTTTTTTTTGTTATTATGCGCTTTAAAACTTGAAAGAAAACGTATAAAAGCTTTATTTTATAGCAATTCTTTCTGTGTCAGCTAGTTTTGAACTACGATTTAATTCAGAAAGCAGCGAAAATTTTTTTTAATTACATTTAAACATTTTTAGCAACGGAGAAAATGTGCTACTAGAAACAAAACAAAATAAATGTTAGGTATACTGCAACCGAGTTTCGTTGAAAAAAAATTGAAATCTTTACGTAAAGTAACTTAAAAATGTTGTAATATAAAGATTTTTTTCCATTTTTGTACTGCAGTTGTTGAAATATAAATATTATTTGCTAGATATTATAGAACGTAACACTTTTTACTTTTTAGTATATGCTTTAAAACTGAAAGAAAACGTTTTGCAGCTTTTGTTATATGGCATTCTTTTATGTATCTCATAGTTTTGAACTACAGTTTTATTCAGAAAGAAGTTAATATTTTCATTACATATATTTATTCATTTTTAGCAACGGAAAAAATGTGCTACTAGAAACAAAACAAAATAAATGTCAGGTTTACTACAACCGAGTTTCGTTAAAACAGAATTGAAATCTTCACGTAAAGTAATTTAAAAATGTTGTAATAGAAAGATTTTTTTTCTTTTTTTGTACTGCAGTTGTTGAAATATAAATGTTATTTGCTGGATTTTATTGGAAATAAAACTTTTTACTGGTTAGTATACGCTTTGAAACTGGAATGAAAACGTATTACAGCTTTTGTTATATAGCATTTCTTCATGTGTCTGCTTGTTTTAAACTACGGTTAATTTAGAAAGTAGCGGAAATTTTTTTTCAAATAAATTGAATTTTTTTTTGTAAAGGTAAAAATGTGCTATAAAAACTTAACATAATAGATGTTTGGTTGACTACAATAGAATATGGTCGCAAAAAAATTTAGTTGTACACGTGAAGTCCCTAAACATAGTTGTAACAAAATAATTGTTCTCCTTTTTTTAACTGCAGTTGTTAAAATATAAATAGAATTTTCTTGTTTTTATTGGACCGTAAACTTT
>NW_014570236.1:18179-21268 GCF_001313835.1 Polistes canadensis
ACTACGGTATAATTCAGAATGCAGCGAAAATTTCTTTTTAAATATATTAAATTTTTTTTGTGCAGGTAAAAACGTGCTATTCGAAAAAAGACAAAATGAATGTCAGCTTTACTACTATCGAGGTTTGTTGAAAAAGAATTAAGTTCTTCACGTAGAGTAACTGAAAAATGTTGTAATAAAATGATTTTTCTCCTTTTTTTAAACTGCACTTGTTGAAATATAAAAATTATTTGCTGGATTTTATTAAACTTCACGCTTTTTATTTGTTAGTATCCGCTTTAAAACTTAAAAGAAAACGTTTAACAGCTTTTGTTAAATGGAATATTTTTATGTATCTGTTAGTTTTGGACTACGGTTTTATTCAGAAAGAAGCTAAAATTTCTTTTTAAATATATTAAATTTTTTTTGCGAAAGTAAAAATGTGCTATTCGAACCAAGACAAAATGGATGTAAGCTTTACTACAATCAAATTTCGTTGAAAATGAATTAAATTCTTCACGTTAGGTAACCAATAAATGTTGTAATAAAATGACTATTTTCCTTTTTTTGGACTGCAGTTGTGGAAATATAAATGTTATTTGCTGGATTTTATTGTACAAAACACTTTTTTTTGTTAATATACGCTTTAAAACTTGAATGAAAACGTTTTACATCTTTTGTTATATAGCATTCCTTTATGTATCTGATATTTGAATTACAAATAAGTTTCCGCCGTTTCAATGTAGATTGCGCGGCGTAGAGTTTCCGTTAAATTTCGCAAATGATATCCTGCATAAAAATTAGTTTGGACGTTTAAGAACAACAGATCCTATTATATTATTGATTTATTATTGGTAAAATAATTTTTTTTTAGTTGAAATTGTTTAAATTTGAGCAAAATAAGCGTCATTTGCGGAAAATATTAGTTTACTTCTTTAATATAAAGAAATCTGCTGCTGAGGCGCATCAATTGCTCGTAGAAGCATATAGTGAGACTGCTGTTAGTGAGAGAACGTGTCGTGAGGGGTTTTAAAGTTAAAAAAACGGTGATTTCGACGTAGAAGACAAAGATCGCAGTGGAAGGCCAAAAATTTACGAGGATGCAGAATTGGAGGAAATATTTGAGGAAGATTCATCTCAAACACAAAAAGAACTTGCTGTAACATTAGAAGTCACTCAGCAAGCAGTCTCAAAGCGTTTAAAATCGTTAGGAATGATTAWTAATCAAAGAAATTGGGTTCCGTACGAATTAAAGCCGAGAGATATTGAACGCCGATTATGCTTAAGTGAAATACTGTTTGCTAGACATAAAAAAAAAGGGTTTTTTACATCGTTTCATCACTGGTGACGAAAAATGGATACATTATGAAAATCTCAAAAGAAGAAAATCATGGGGATTACCAAGCCATGCGTCAAAATCTACAGCAAAACCGAATATTCACGAAAAAATCTCATGCAGTGTATTTAGTGGGATTAACTTAGTGTAGTGTATTATGAGTAGCTTAATTCGTGCGAAACAATTACCGGAGCCCTGTATTGAACACAATTAATAAGATTGAGCCGAGCTCTGAACAAAAAACGCTCTCAATACTATTCTAGACACAAAAAAACTATTCTCCTGCATGTCAATGCTCGTCCACATGTAGCGGCTTCCGTGGAAATGTATTTACTAACACTTGATTGGGAAGTGTTACCCCACCTGCCGTATTCACTAGACATTGCACCGTCCGATTATCACCTATTTCGGTTCATAGCACATGCTCTGTCGGAGCAGCGGTTCAAATCATATGAAGATACCAAAAATTGGGTTGATTCGTGGATAGCCTAAAAAGACAAGGAGTTCTTCCGACGTRGRATCCGCWKGTTGCCTRAGAGATAGGAAAAAGACAATGCAAGTGATGGACAGTATTTTAAATAACCTTGAAATTACCATTCTTCTAGAATAAATACTTAATTTTTAATAAAAAAAAACGGCTTAAACATATTTGTAAATCTAATAGTTTTGAACTATGGTTTAAACCAGAAAGTAGCGAAAATTTCTTTTTACATATAAATTACATCTTTTTTGTGAAGGTAGAAATGTGCTTTTCGAAACAAGACAGAATGAATGTCAGCTTTACTACAATCGAGATTCGTTAAAAAAGTATCGAATTCTTTACGTAAAGTAAACAAAATATGTTGTAATAAAATGATTTTTTTCCTTTTTTTGGACTGCAGTTGTTAAAACATAAATGTTATTATCTGGATTTTTTTGAACGTAACACTTTTTATTTGTTAGTATGTGCTTTGAATCTTGCAAAAAAACGTTTTACAACTTTTTTTATAGGATTTATTTATGTATCTGCTAGTTTTGAACTACGGTTTAATTCAAAAAGAAGCAAAAACTTCTTTTAAATATTTTAAATCTTTTTTGTGTAGGTAAAAATGTGCTATTCGAACAAAGACAGAATGGATGTAAGCTTTACTACAATCGAGTTTCGTTAAAAAGAATTGAATTCTTCACGTTAAGTAACCAAAAAATGTTATACTAAAATGATTTTTTTCCTTTTTTTAAACTGCAGTTGTTAAAACATAGATGTTATTTGCTGTATTTTATTGGACATAAAACTTTTTACTTATTAGTATACGCCTTAAAACTTGAAAGAAAATGTCTTACAGCTTTTGTTATATAGCATTTCTTTATGTATCTGATAGTTTGAAACTACGGTTTAATTCAGGAAGTAGCGAAAATTTTTTTTTAATTATATTTAAAAAATTTTAACCTACGGTAAAAATGTGCTACTAGAAACAAAACAAAGTAAATGTCAGGTTTACTTTATTCGAGTTTCGTTAAAAAAAAATTTATATCTTCACGTTAAAAAACCAAAAAATGTTGTAATAGAACGATTTTTTCCCTTTTTTCGGACTTCAGTTGAGGAAGTAAAAATGTTATTTGCAAGATTTTATTGAACGTTACACTTCTTATTTATTAGTATGCGCTTTAAAACTTGAAAGAAAACGTTTAAAAGCTTTTTTATATAGCAATTCTTTCTGTATCAGCTAGTTTTGAACTACGGTTTATTTAAGAATGTACCAAAAATTTCTTTTTAAATATATTAAATCTTTTTTGT
>NW_014570236.1:22639-24658 GCF_001313835.1 Polistes canadensis
AAATATATTAAATCTTTTTGGTAAAGGTAAAAATGTGTTATTCGAAAAAAGACAGAATGGATGTTAGCTTTACTACAATCGAGGTTCGTTGAAAAAGAATTAAGTTCTTCACGTAGAGTAACCAAAAAATGTTGTTATAAAATGATTTCTTTCCTTTTTTTAAACTGCCCTTGTGGAAATATAAATGTTATTTGCTGGATTTTATTGAACGTAAAACTTTTTATTTGTTAGTATACGCTTTAAAATTTGAAAGAAAACTTTTTACAGCATATGTTATATAGCATTTTTTTATGTATCTGTTAGTTTGGGACTACGGTTTAAATCAGAAAGTAGCGAAAATTTCTTTCTAAATATATTAAATCTTTTTTGTGAAGGTAAAAATGTTTTATTTAAAAAAAGACAGAATGTATGCCATATTTACTACAGTCGAGTTTCGTTGAAAAAGAATTGAGTTTTTCCAGTAACGTAACCAAAAAATGTTGTAATATAATGATTTTTTTCCTTTTTTGGGACTGCAGTTGTTGAAATATAAATGTTATTTGCAGGATTTTAAATAAACGTTACACTTTTTATTTGTTAGCATGCGCTTTAAAACTTGAAAAAAAATTTTTTGTAGCTTTTTTTATATAGAATTTCTTTTTATATCTGGTAGTTTTTAACTACTATTTATATTAGAAACAAGCAAAAATTCTTTTCTAAGTATATTCAATCATTTTTACTGACGGTAAAATTGTGCTACTAAAAACAAAACAAAATAAATGTTAGGTTACTACAATCGGCTTTTGATGAAAAAGAATTGAATTCTTCACGTAAAGTAACCGAAAAATATTATAATAAATTGATTTTTTCTGTTTTTAGACTGCAGTTTTTGAAATAAAAATATTATTTGCTTGATTTTATTGGACCTTAAACTTTCTATTTGTTAGTACACGCTTTAAAACTTGATAGAAATCGTTTTACAACCTATGTTATATAGCATTTCTATATGTATATGATAGTTTTGAACTACGGTTTAATTCAGAAAGTAGCGAAAATTTCTTTTAAAATATATTAAATTTTTTTTTGTAAAGTTAAAAATGTGCTACTAAGAACTTAAGCAAATAGATGTTTGTTTGACTACAATAGAATTTTGTCAAAAAAAAATTTATTTGTACACGTTAGGTAGTCAAACATAGTTGTAATAAAATGATTTATTCTCTTTCTTCGACTGCAGTTGTTTAAAAGTAAATGATATCAGCTAAAATTTATTAGACATAAAACTTTTTAGGTAATAGTATACGCTTTGAAACTTGAAAGAAAATGTTTTATAGCTTTTGTTATATAGAATTTCTTTAGATATCTGATGGTTTTAACTACGGTTTATATTAGAAAAAAGCGAAAAATTTTTTCTAAATAAATTCACACATTTTTAGCAAAAATAAAAATTTGCTAATAGAAACAAAACAAAATAAATTTCAGGTTGACTACAATCAAGTCTCGATGAAAAAGAATTGAATTCTTCACGTAAAGTAACCAAAAAGTGTTGTTATAAAATGATTTTTTTCCTTTTTTTGGACTGCAGTTAGCGAAATATAATTGGTATTTGCTGGATTTTATTAGACATTACACTTTTTATTTGTTAGTATGTGCTTTAAAACTTGAAAGAAACGTTTTACACCTTTTTTTATATAGCATTTCTTTATGTATCTGCTAGATTTGAACTACGGATTAATTCAGAAAGCAGCGAAAATTTTTCTTAAATGTATTGTAAAATTTATAGTGATGGTAAAATGTGCTATAAGTAAATAAGCAGAGTAGATGTCATGTGGACTACAATCGAGTTTCGAGGAAAAATATCGATTTCTTCACGTAAAGTAACCAAAATATGTTGTAATAAAATGATTTTTTTCTTTCTTTTAAACTGCAGTTATTGAAATATAAATGTTATTTGCAGGATTTAATTGTACTTTGCACTTTTTGTTTGTTAGTATGCGCTTTAAAACTTGAAAGAAAACGTTTTACAGCTTTTTTTATATAGCA
>NW_014570236.1:25952-27911 GCF_001313835.1 Polistes canadensis
ACGTAAAGAAACAAAACAATGTTGTAATAAAATGACTATTTTTATTTTTTTGGACTGCAGGTATTGAAATATAAATGTTATTTGCTGGATTTTAGTGGAAATAACACTTTTTATTTGTTAGTATATGCTTCAAAACTTGAAAGAAAATGTTTTACTGCTTTTGTTATATAGCATTTCTTTATGTATCTGATAGTCTAGGACTACGGTTTAAATCAGAAAGTAGCGAAAACTTCTTTCTAAATATATTAAATCTTTTTTGTAAAGGTAAAAATGTGTTATTCAAAAAAAGACAGAATGGATGTTTGCTTTACTACAGTCGAGTTTCGTTGAAAAAGAATTAAGTTCTTCACGTAACGTAACCAAAAAATGTTGTAATAAAATGATTTTTTTCCTTTTTTTAGACTGCAGTGGTTAAAATAAAACTTTTATTTGCTGGATTTTTTTGTACGTAACACTTGTTATTAGTTAGTATGTGCATTAAAAATTAAAAGAAAACGTTTTTCACCTTTTATTATATAGCATTTCTTTATGTATCTGCTAGTTTTAAGCTACAGATTTATTAGGAAAGCAGCGAAAATTTTTCTTAAATATATAAAAAATTTATAGTGATGGTAAAATGTGCTATAAGTAACAACACAGAGTAGATTTCATGTTGACTTCAATCGAGTTTCGTTTAAAAATATCGAATTCTTCACGTAAAGTAACCAAAATATGTTGTAATAAAATGATTTTTTTCTTTCTTTTAAACTGCAGTTTTGGAAATATAAATGTTATTTGCAGGATTTTATTGAACTTTACACTTTTTATTTGTTAGTATGCGCTTTAAGTCTTGAAAGAAAACGTTTTCCAGCTTTTGTTATATAGCATTTCTTTATGTATATGATAGTTTGGGACTACGGTTTAAATCAGAAAGTAGCGAAAATTTCTTTCTAAATATATTAAATCTTTTTTGTGAAGGTAAAAATATGTTATTCAAAACAAGACAAAATGGATGTCAGCTATACTACGGTCGAGTTTCGTTGAAAAAGAATTGAGTTCTTCACGTAACGTAAAAAAAAAATGTTGTAATAGAATAATTTTTTTCCTTTTTTGGGACTGCAGTTGGTAAAATATAACTGTTATTTGCTGGATTTTATTGAACGTAACACTTTTTATTTGTAAGTATGTGCTTTAAAACTTGAAAGAAAACGTTTTACACCTTTTTTTATATACCATTTTTTTTTGTATCTGATAGTTTTAAACTATAGTTTAATTCAGAAAGTACCGAAAATTTTTTTCTTAATATATTGAGTTTTTTTTGTTATTGTAAAAATCTGCTATTAAGAACTTAACAAAATAGATGCTTGGTTGACTACAATAGAATTTTGTCGAAAAAAAATTTAATTGTACACGTGAAGTAACAAAACTTAGTTGCAATAAAATGATTTTTTCACTTTCCTTTACTGCAGTTTTTGAAATATTAATGTTTTTTGCTTGAGTTTATTGGATATAAAACTTTCTATTTGTTAGTATACGCTTTAAAACGTGAAAGAAAACGTTTTACAGCTTTTGTTATATAGCATTTCTTTTAGTATCTGATAGTTTTGGACCACGTTTTAATTTAGAAAGAAGCAACAATTTCTTTTTAAATATATTTAAACATTTTTAGCTGCGGTAAAATGTGCTATTCCAAACAAGACAGAGGGGATGTCAGCTTTACTACAATCGCGTTTCGTTGAAAGAGAATTGCATTCTTTACGTAAAGTAACCAAAAAATATTGTAATAAAATGATTTTTTTCATTTTTTTGGTCTGCAGTTGTTGAAATATGAATGTTAGTTGCTGGATTTTATTGGACATAAAATTTTTATTTATTATAATACTCTTTAAAACTTGAAAGGAAACGTTTTACAGTTTTTTTTACACAGCATTACTTTATTTTTCTAATAGTTTTAAACTACGGCTTAATTTAAAAAGTAGC
>NW_014570237.1:0-555 GCF_001313835.1 Polistes canadensis
AAACTATCAGATACATAAAGAAATGCTATATAACAAAAGCTGTAAAACGTTTTCTTTCAAGTTTTAAAGCGTATACTAACTAATAAAAATTGTTACATTCAATAAAATCCAGCAAATAACATTTATTATTTAACAACTGCAGTTGACAAAAAGAAAAAAAAATCATCTAATTACAACATTTTTTGGTTACTTAACGTAAAGAATTCAATTCTTTTTCAATGAAACTCGATTGTAGTAAACCTGACATACATTCTCTTTTGTTTCTAGTAGCAATTTTTAAATTTCGCTAAAAAGGTTTAAATATATTTAGAAAGAAATTTTTTCTACTTTTTGAAATAAACAGTAGTTCAAATCTATCATATACATAAAGAAATGCTATATAAAAAAAGCTGTAAAACGTTTCCTTTCAAGTTTTAAACCGTATACTAACTAATAAAATGTGTTTCATTCAATAAAATCCAGAAAATAACATTTATTATTTAACAACTGCAGTTGAAAAAAAGGAAAAAAATCATTTTATTACAACATTTTTTGGTTACTTAACGTGAAGAATTC
>NW_014570237.1:1080-1508 GCF_001313835.1 Polistes canadensis
TGTAGTAAACCTGACATTTAATCGGTTTTGTTTCTAGTAGCACATTTTAACCGTCGTTAAAAATGTTTAATATATATTTAGAAAAAAATTTTTGCTACTTTCTGAAGTAAACTGTAGTTCCAAACTATTAGATACATAAAGAAATGCTGTAAAACAGAAGCTATAAAACATTTTCTTTCAAGTTTTTAAGAGTATACTAACGAAAAAAAATGTTACGTTCAATAAAATCCAGCAAGTAAAGTTTATATTTCAACAACAGCAGTTTAAAAAATGAAAAAAATTTATTTTATTACAACATTTTTTGGTTACTTAACGTGAAGAATTCTATTTGTTTTTAACRAAACTCGATTGTAGTTAACCTGATTTTTAATCTGTTTTGTTGCTAGTAGCAATTTTTAACCGTCGCAAAAAATGTTTAAATATATTTA
>NW_014570237.1:2914-10137 GCF_001313835.1 Polistes canadensis
TCAACGAAACTCGATTGTAGTGAACCTGACATTTAATCTGTGTTGTTTCTAGTAGCACATTTTAACCGTGGCTAAAAATGTTTACATATTTTTAGAAAGAAATTTTTGCTACTTTCTAAACTAAACCGTAGTTCAAAACTATTAGATACAAAAAAAATGCTATTTAAAAAAAGCTTTAAAACTTTTTCTTTCAAATTTTAAAGCGTATACTAACGAATAAAAAGTGTTACGTTTAATAAAATTCAGCAAATAACATTTATAATTCAATAACTGCAGTTCAAAAAAAGGAAAAAAAGCATTTTATTACAACATTTTTTGGTCACTTAACGTAAAGAATTCAATTCTTTTTCAACGAAACTCGATTGTAGTAAACCTGACAATTAATCTGTTTTGTTTCTAGTAGCACATATTAACCGTCGTTAAAAATGTTTAATATAGATTTAGAAAGAAATTTTCGCTACTTTCTGGATTATATCGTAGTTAAAAACTACCAAATTTCTAAAAAAGTGATATATAACAAAAGCTATAAAACGTTTTCTTTCAAGTATTAAAGCGTATACTAACAAATAAAAAAAGGTATATTTAATAAAATCTAGCACATCTCATTTACTTGTCGACAACTGCAGTAGAAGAAAAGAGAAAAAATAATTTGATTAAAACATTTTCGTTACTTCTCGTGTTGAATTCAATTATTTTTTGACAAAATTCGACTTTAGTCAACCAAACGTCTATTCTGTTGAGTTTCTAATAGAACATTTTTACCTTAGGTAAAAAGTTTTTAATATATTTAAAAAGAAATATTCTCTATTTTTTATAATTAGTTGTAGTTAAAAATTAAAAAAATCTAAACAAGTTTTACCTACCAGAAGCTGTGAAACATATTCTGTCAAGTTTTGAAGCGTATACTTACAAACAAAAAGTGTTATGTCCAATAAAATCTAGCCAATATCGTTTAGTTTTTAACCACTGCAGTCGAAAAAAAGAAAAAAAATCAATTTATTTCAAATTTTTTATGTTACTGCAAGTGTAGAATTTAATTGTTTTTGGACAAAATTCGATTGTAGTCAAACAAACGTCTATTCGGCTTAGATTCTAATAGCACATTTTTACAGTCGATAAAAACTTTCCAATAAATTTAAAAAAAATTTTCGCTGCTTTCTAGATTAAATAATAGTTAAACACTATCGGATATCTAAAGAAATGCTATATAACAGAAGATGTAAAACGTTTTCTTTTAAGTTTTAAAGCGTATAGTAACAAATATAAAGTTTTAGGTATAATAAAATCCGGCAAAAAACAATATTTCAACTGCAGTCCAAGAAAAGGGAAAAAGTCATTTTATTACAACATTTTTTTGTTACTTTACGTAAAGAATTTAATTCTTTTTTAACGAAAATCGATTGTAGTAAATCTGATATTTATTCTTTTTTGTTTCTTATAGCATATGTTTATTGTCGCTAAAATTGTTGTAATATAACTAGAAAAAAATTCTAGCTACTTTCTGGATTAAATCGTAGTTAAATACTTTAAAATTTCTAAAAAAGTGCTATATAACAAAAGCTAAAAAACGTTTTATTTCAAGTTTTAAAGAGTATAATGATAAATAAAAAGTGTTAAGTCCAAAAAAATTAGGCAAACATCATTTATATTTGGATAATTGCAGTTAAATATAAATGAAAAAAAATCATTTTTCTACGTCTTTTTTTGGTTACTTTACGTGTAGAGTTCAATACTCTTTCGACGAAACTTGATTGTAGTAAACCTGACGTCCTTTCTGACCTGTTTCCAATAGCACAATTTACCGTCGCTACAAATTTTTCAATATATTTAGGAAAAAATTTTGCTGCTTTCCAGATTAGATAATAGGTAAAAACTATGAAATTTTTAAAGAAATGCTATATCAAAAATGCTATAAAATGTTTTCTTTCAAGTTTTAAAGCGTATACAAACAAATAAAAAGTATAAAGTCCGATAAAATCTAATGAATAACAATTATATTTAAACAACTGCAGTCCAAAAAAAGGGAAAAAATCAATTAATCACAAATTTTTTTGGTAACTTTGGGTATAGAATTCCATTCTTTTTCAACGAAACTCGATTGTAGTAGACCTGACATCCATTCTCTATTGTTTCTAGTATAAAATTTTTACCGTCGCTAAAAATTTTATAATATCTTTAAAAAAAAATTTTTACTCCTTTGTGGATTATTTCGTAGTTAAAGACTATAAAATTTCTATAATTGTGCTATATAAGAAAAGCATAGAAACGTTTTCTGTCAAGTTTTAAAGCGTATACTAACAAATAAAAAGTGTTATGTCCAATAAAATCTGGCAAATATCATTTACTTTTTAACCACTGCAGTCGAAAAAAAGGAAAGATATCATTTCATTACAACTTTATTAGGTTATTGCAAATTTAATGGTTTTTGACAAAATTCGATTGTAGTCAACCAAACGTATATTCTGCTTAGATTCTAATAGCACATTCTTACCTTAGCTGAAAAATAGTAAATATATTTTAAAATTTTTTGCTGCTTTCTAGATTAAATCGTTGTTAAGAATTACAAAAAATCTAAAAAAGTTCAACTGACTAGAAGCTATGAAACGTTTTCTGTCTAGCTTTAAGGCGTATACTTACAATTGAAATGTGTTAAGTCAAATAAAATCTAGCAAATAACATTTATATTTAAACAACGGCAGTCCAAAAAAAAGGGAAAAAATCATTTTATTACAACTTTTTTTGGTTACTTTACGTGAAGAATTTAATTCTTTTTTAACGAAACTCGATTGTAGTAAACCTGACATACATTCTGCTATTTTTCTACCAGCACATTTTTACCGTAACTAAAAACTTTTCAATAAATTAAGGAAAAATTTTCGCTGCTTTTTAGATTAAATAATAGTTAAAATTTATTGGATATCTAAAGAAATGCACCATAACAGAAGCTGTAAAACGTTTTCTTTTAGGTTTTGAAGCGTATAATAACAAATATAATGTTTTAGGTCTAATAAAATCCGGCAAAAAACATTATATCAACTGCAGTCCCAGGAAAGGGAAGAAATCATTTTACTACTAATTTTTTTGGTCACTTTATGTGTAGAATTCAATACTCTTTCGACGAGACTTGATTGTAGTAAACCTGACTTCCATTCTGTCTTGTTTCTAATAACACAATTTACCGTCGCTACAAAATTGTTAATATATTTGAAAATTTTTTGCTGCTTTCTAGAATAAATCGTTGTTAAGAATTATAAAAAATCTAAAAAAGTTCAACTGACTAGAAGATATGAAACGTTTTCTGTCCAGCTTTAAGGCGTATACTTACAAATAAAAAGTGTTAAGTCAAATAAAATCTAGCGAATAACAATTATATTTAAACAACTGCAGTCCAAAAAAAGGAAAAAAATCAATTTATTACAATTTTTTTTGTAATTTTCCTGATAAATTCAATTCTATTTCCACAAAACTCGATTGTAGTAAGCCGGACATTTATTCTTCTTTGTTTTAGTAGCATATTTTTATTGTCGCTAAAAATGTCTTAATTTAATAAGAAAAAAATTTTCGCTATTTTCTGGTTTAAATCGTTGTTAAAAACTATCAATTTCTAATAAAGTGATGTATAACAAAAGCTATAAAACGTTTTCTTTCAAGTATTAAAGCGTATACTAACAAATAAAAAAAGTTATATTCAATATATTCTAGCAAATATCATATACTTTTCGAAAACTGAAGTCAAAGAAAAGAGAAAATATCATGTTACTTCACTTTTTTTTGTTACTTCACGTATAGAATTCAATTATTTATCGACAAATTACGATTGTAGTCAATCAAAGATCTATTCTGTTTTTTTTCTAGTAGCACATTTTTACCTTTGCTAAAAAATTTTTAAAATAATAAAATAAAAATTTTTGCTACTTTCTGGTATAAATCGTAGTTTAAAATAAAAAACGACTAAAAAAATTCTATTTAACAAAAGCTATTAAACGTTTTCTGTCCAGCTTTGAAGCGTATACTTACAAATAAAAAGTGCAAGTTCCAATAAAATCCAGCAAATTTATTTCATATTTAAACAACTGCAGTCTAAAAAAAGGGAAAAAATCATTTTATTACAACATTTTTTGGCTACTTTACGTGAAGAATTCTATTCTTTTGCAACGAAACTCGATTGCAGTAAACCTGATATTTATTCTGTTTTGTTTCTAATAGCACAATTTTAATGTCGCTAAGAGTATTTTTATATATTTTAAAACAAATTTTCGCTGTTTTCTGGATTAAATCGTAGTAAAAACTATCAAATTTCTAAAAAAGTGCTATTAAACAAAAGCTTTCTAATGTTACCTTTCAAGCTTTAAAGCGTATCCTTAAAAATAAAAAGTTTTAGGCCTGAAAAAATTTGAAAAAAATCATTCATGTTCGGCATACTGCGGTTAAAAAAAAGGGAAAAAATTAATTTATTACAACTTTTTTTAGTTAATTTACGTGATAAATTCAATTCTATTTCAACGAAACTCGATTGAAGTAAGCCGGACATTTCTTCTGTTCTGTTTCTAGTAGCATATTTTTATTGTCGCTAAAACTGTTTTAATTTAATTAGAAAAAAATTTCTGCTACTTTCTGGATTATATCGTAGTTAAAAACTATCAAATTTCTAAAAAAGTGATATATAACAAAAGCTAGAAAACGTTTTCTTTCAATTATGAAAGCGTATACTAACATATAAAAAAAGTTATATTTAATAAAATCTAGCAAATATATTTTACTTTTCGACAACTGCAGTCGAAAAAAAGAGTAAAAAATCATTTTATTACATTTTCGTTACTTCTCGTGCAGAATGTAATTATTTTCCGAAAAAATTCGGCTGTAGTCAACCGAACGTCTATTCTGATGAGTTTCTAATAGCACATTTTTACCTTAGCTAAAAAATATTTAATATATTTAAAAAGAAATTTTCGCTACTTTTTAGTATAAACTGTAATAAAAATTTTAAAAAATCTAAACAAGTTCTACTTACCACAAGCTATCAAACGATTTCTGTCCAGCTTTAAGGCGTAAACTTACAAATAAAAAGTGTTAAGTCAAATAAAATCTAGCAAATAACATTTATATTTTAACAACAGCAGTCCAAAAAAAAGAGAATAAATCATTTTATTACAATTTTTTAGGGTTACTTTACGTGTAGAATTAAATTCAGTTTTTGACAAAATTCGACTGTAGTCAACCAAACATCTATTCTGTTTAGTTTCTAATAGCAAATATTTCCCTTCACTAAAAAAATGTAATATATTTAAAAAGAAATTTTCGCTACATTATGGATTATACTGTAGTTAAAAAATATAACAAATTTAAAAAAGTGATATTTTACAGAGGCTATGGAACGTTTTCTGTCCAGCTTTAAGGCGTATACTTACTGTCGGGTTATTTAATTAAACTGAAATACGCAGTATCGTTGAAAAAGGTTTTTATTTAATACAACTGAGAAATTACTTAATATTGAAACTCAACACGTGGCTACCTTCTGTACCGCGCCGCGCTCACTCTTCTTGTTCCACATCAGCCAACTTACTCAAAACCAAGTGGTTTGGTACCCCTGTATCGGAGACGCCTGAGATACCAAGATAGGCAACTCACTTTATTTTTCCAACACTTACAAAGAAAAAGTGTTAGGTCTAAAAAAAACCAACAAAAGACATTTATATTTCCACAACTAAAGTCCAAAAAAAGGATAAAAATCATTTTATTACAACATTTTTTGGTTACTTACCGTAAAGAATTCAATTGTTTTTCGACGAAACTCGATTGTAGTAAACCTGACATTTATTCTGTTTTGTTTCTAGTAGGAAATTTTTACCGTCTCTTAAAATGTTTAAATATATTAAGACAGAAATTTTGGGTAGTTTCTAAATTTGTCGTAGTTAAATACTATAAAATTTCTATAAAAATGCTATATAACAAAAGCTATTAAACTTTTACTTTCAAGTTTTAAAGCGTATACTAACAAATCAAAAGTGTTGTGTCCAATAAATTCTAGCAAATAACATTTATATTCCAAAAACTGCAATCTATAAGAAGGGAAAAAATCATTTTGTTACATTATTTGGTTACTTTACGTGAAGAATTTAATTCTTTTTCAACGAATCTCGATTGTAGTAAATCTGACATTTATTCTGTTTTGTTTCCAGTAGCACATTTTACTGTCGCTAAAAATGCTTAAGTATATTTAGAAAGAAATTTTTGCTTGTTTCTAAATTAAATCGTAGTTAAAAACTATCAGATATCTAAAGAAATGCTATATACCAAAAGCTATAAAATTTTTTCTTTCAAGTTTTAAAGCGTATACTAATAGGTAAAAAATTTTATGTCCAATAAAATCTAGCAATTATCATTCACTTTTTAACTACTGGAGTCGAAGAAAGAGAAAAAATCATTCTATTACAACTTTTTTTGGTTACTTTACGTGTAAAATTAAATTGGGTTTTCGATAAAATCCGATTGTAGTTAACCAAACATCTATTCTGTTTAGTTTCTAATAGCACATATTTACCTTCGCAAAAAAATTCTTAATAAAGTTAAAAAGAAGTTTTTGCTACTTTCCGGATTAAATAGTAGTAAAAAATTATAAAATTTCTAAAAAAGTGCTATATAACAAAAACTATTAAACATTTTTTTCAAGTTTTAAAGTAAATACAAATAAGTAAAAAATTTCATGTCCATTAAATTCTATCAAATATGATTTACTTTTAAACTACTGCAGTCGAAGAAAAATAAAAAACCATCTTATTACGACTTTTTTTTTATTATTTTACGTGTAGAATTCAACTCTCTTTCGCGAAACTCGATTGTAGTCAACCTGACATCCATTCTGTCTTTTTTCTAATAGCAAATTTTACCTACGCTGAAATTTTTTAAATAAATTTAAGAAAAGTTATTGCTGCTATCTTTAATAAATATTATTTGAAAACTATCAGATATCTAAAGAAGTGCTATATAACAAAAGCCTAAAAACGTTTTCTTTTAAGTTTTTTGGCGTATACTTTCAAGTAAAAATTGTTTTGTCTGATAAAATAAAGCAAATATAATTTATATTAAAACAACTGCAATCCAAAAAAGGGAAAAAATCATTTTATTACAAAATTTTTTGGTTACTTAACGTGAAGAATTCAATTCTTTTTCAACGAAACTCGATTGTAATAAACTTAAATAATATTTGCTAGATTTTATTGGAC
>NW_014570237.1:10563-14368 GCF_001313835.1 Polistes canadensis
ATATAGCATTTCTTTAGATTTTTGATAGTTTTAAACTATTTTTTAATCTAGAAAGCAGCGAAAATTTCTCCTTAATATATTAAAAAATTTTTAAGCGACGGTAAAAATTTTCCTATTGCAAACTAAATAGATTAGATGTAAAGTTTAGTACAATCTAGATTTGTCGAAAATTACCTAAATTCTTCACGTAAAGTAACCCTGAAAAGTTATAATAAAATAGTTTTTTCCCTTTTTTTGGACTGTAGTTGTTGAAACATAAATGGTATTTGCTAGATTTTATTGGACCTAACCCTTTTTTTTTGCTAGTATACGCTTTGAAACATGAAAGAAAACGTTTTATAACTTTTGTTATATAGCACTTCTTTAGAAATCTGATAGTTTTCAACTATTTTTGAATCCAGAAATTAGCAATACTTTCTTTCTAAATATATAAAAACAGTTTTAGCGACAGTAAAAATGTTCTATTTAAAACTAAACAGAATAGCTGTGTTATAAACTACAATCGTATTTTTCCAAAAAATAATTGAATTCTACACGTAAAGTAACCCACAAAAAATTGTAATAATATGACTTTTTTTTTGGACTGCAGTTAATTAAATATATATGTTGTTTGCTAGATTTTATTGGACTTTACACTTTTATTTTGTTAGTATACGCTTTAAAAAATGAAAGAAACCGTTTTATAGCTTTTGGTATATAGGACTGTTTAGGAAATTTTATAGTGTTTAACTGCGATTTATTCCAGAACAAAAGGAAAATTTCTTTTTAAAACTATTAAAAAATTTTAAGCGACGGTACAGATTTGCTAATAGAAATTAAACAGAATGGATGTTATGTTGACTACGATCGAATTTCGTCGAATAAGAGTTGATCCTTACACGTATAGTATCTAAAAAAGGCGTAATAAAATGATTGTTTGCCTTCTTTTTGTCTATAGTAGTATAAATATAAATTATGTATTTCAAATTTTTTTGAACTTAACACTTCTTATTTTTGTGTATACGCTTTAAAGCTTGAAAGAAAACGTTTCATAGCTTTTGTTAAATGGAATTTTTTTAGTCGTTTTTAACTTTGAACTACGATTTATACCAGAAAGTAGCAAAAATTTTTGTTTTATTATTTTAAAAATTTTTTAGCAAAGGTAAAAATGTGCTACTAGAAAAAAAACAGAATAGATGTTTGATTGACTACAATCGTAATTTGTCGATAAATAATTGAATTCTATACGTGAAGTAACCAAAAAATGTTGTAATAAAATGATTGTTTCTTTTTTCTTCGACTGCAGTTGTTGTAAAGTAAATGATATATGCTAGATTTTATTAAACATAACACTTTTTATTTGTTAGTATACGCTTTAAAACTTGTAAGAACACGTTTTATAGTTTTTGTTATATAAACTTTTTTTAGAAATTTTATAGATTATACCTACGACTTGGTGTAAAATGTAGCAAAAATTTTTTTTAGAATGTATTCATACATTTTTAGCGACGGTAAAAATATGCTACTAGAAATTAAACAAAATAGACGTTTGGTTGACTACAATCAAATTTTGTTGAAAAATAACTGAAGTCTACACGTGAAGTAACTAAAACAAAATTGTAACAAAATGATCGTTTCCTTTTTTTTGGATTCCGGTTGTTGAATTTAAAATGATATTTGCTAGATTTCATTAGACTGAACACTTTTTATTTGTTAGTACACGCTTTAAAACTTGAAAAAAAACGTTTTATAGCTTTAGGTAAATAGCACTTGTTGGGAAATTTTATAGTTTTTAACTACGATTTGATCCAGAAAGTAGCGTTAATTTTTTTTTAAATATATTAACAATTTTTTAGCAGAGGTAAAAATGTGTTACTACAAACAAAACAGAATGGATGTTAGGTTGACTACAATCGTGTTTTGTAGAATAAGAATAAAATTCTAAACGTTAGGTCACTAAAAAAAGTCGTCTTAAAATGATTTATTCGCTTTTTTTTGACTGCTGTAGTCCTAATATTATTTATGTTTGCTAAATATTTTCGGACCTAAAACTTTTTATTTGTAAGTGGACGCTTTAAGTCTTGAAAGAAAACGTTTCATAAATTCTGTTAAATAGCACTTTTTTAGATTTTTTATAATTTTTATCTACGATGTCATCCAGAAAGTAGCGAAAAATTCTTTTTAAATATATTTAATATTTTATAGCGTAAGGTAAAAATGTAATATTAGAAACTATAAAAAATAGATGTTTAGTTAAATACAATCAAGTTTTGTCGATAAATAAATAAATTCTTTACGTAAAGTAACCTTAAAAAGTAAGACTAAAATGATTTTTTTCCTTTTTTGGGACTGCAGTTGATGAATTATAAATGTTATTTGCTAGATTTCATTGGACTGAACACTTTTTATTTGTTAGTACACGCTTTAAAACTTGAAAGAAAACGTTTTATACCTTTTGTTATATAGCACTTTTTTAGAAATTTTATAGTTTGTTAACTACGATTAAGTTCCGAAAGTAGCGAAATTTTTTATCGAAATATATCAAATTATTTTTCACGACGGTTAAAATTTGCTACTAGAAAAAAAACAGAATGGATGTTTGGTTGACAAAAATCGAGTTTTGCCGAAAAATAATTGAATTCTATACGTGATTTAACCAAAAAAAATTGTAATAAAATAATTTTTTCTCTTTTCTTCGACTGCAGTTGTTAAAAAGTAAATGATATTTGCTAGATTTTATTGGACACAACACTTTTGATTTGTTATTATACGCTTTAAGACTTGAAACAAAACGTTATATACCTTTTATTATATAGCACTTTTTTAGATATTTTATAGTTTTTACTTACGATTTAATCCAAAAAATAGCAAAAATTTCTTTTTAAATATATTAAAAAATTTTTAGCGACGGTTAAAATGTGCTACTAAAAACAAAACAGATTAAATGTCAGGTTTACTACAATCTAGTTTATATCGAAAGATTACAGAATTCTACACGTAAAGTAAGCAAAAAAAATTGTAGTAAAATGATTTTTTCTCTTTCTTTGACTGCAGTAGTCTAAAAGTAAGTGATATTTGCTAGAATTTATTGGACATAATATTTTTTACTTATTAGTGTTTACTTTAAAACTTAAAAGAAAATGCTTTATAGCTTTTGTTATATAGCACTTTTTTAGAAATTTCATAGTTTTTTACTACGATTTAATCCGAAAAATAGCAAAAATTTCTTTTTAATTATATTAAAAATTTTTCAGCAACGGTAAATATGTGCTATTTTAAACTAAACAGAATAGATGTTTGTTTTACTACAATCGAATTTTGTCGAAAAATATTTAAATTTTAAATCTAAAGTAACCTAAAAAATTTGTAATAAAAGGATATTTTCCTTTTCGTTGACTACAGTTGTGCAAAAGTAAATGATATTTGCTAGATTTTATTGGACATAACACTTTTTATTAGTTAATATACGTTTTAAAACTTGAAAGTAAAAGTTTTATATTAATTATAAATACGTTTCCGCCGTTTTAATTTTGATTGCGCAGCGCGGAGTTTCCGTTAACTTTCCTAGATGATATCCTGCTTGAAAATTAGTTTAAACGTTTAAGAACAACATAACCTATTAATATTATTGATTTCGTATTAATAAAATATAATTTTTTTTTGTTGAAAATGTCCAAATTTGAGCTAAATAAGCGTCATTTGCAGGAAATATTAGTTTACTTATTTAATATAAAAAAATCTGCTGCTGAGGCGCATCGATTGCTCGTAGAAGCATATGGTGAGACTGCTTAGAGTGATTTCGACGTAGAAGACAAAGATCACAGTG
>NW_014570237.1:15338-16794 GCF_001313835.1 Polistes canadensis
GATATCACCCGTAAGGGCATTTTTCGATTCACTACTATTCACTGGAGTACCGATTAAGGCATCGGTCGCAACAACAGCCGTCAATATTATTCTAGACACGAAAAAATTATTCTCCTCCATGACATTTCTTGTCCCAATGAAGCAGCTCCCGTGAAAAAGTATTAGGAAACACTTGATTAAGAAGTGCTACCCCACCCGCCGTATTCACCAGACATTGCACTGTCTGATTATCACCTATTTTGGTCCAGAGCACATGCTCTGTCGGAGCAGCGGTTTAAATCATATAAAGATACCAAAAATTGTGTTGATTCGTGGATAGCTTCAAAAGACAAGGAGTTCTTCCGACGTGGGATCCGAATGTTGCCTGAGAGATGAGAAAAAGTCATTGCAAGTGATGGACAGTACTTTAGATAACCTTAAAATTACCATTCTGCTAGAATAAATACTTAATTTTTAATAAAAAACGGCAGAAACTTATTTATATTCTTAATAGCTTTTGTTATAAAGCCTTTTTATAGAAATTTTATAGTTTTTAACTACGATTTAATTTAGAAACTAGCGAAAATTTCTTTGTAAATATATATAAACATTTTAAAAGACGGTAAAAATCTGCTGCTTAAAACAAAACAGAATAAATGTCAGGTTTATTACAATTGAGTTTCGTTGAAAAAGAATTGAATTCTTTACATTAAGTGGCCAAACAATGTTGTAATAAAATGATTTTTTTCCTTTCTTTGGACGGCAGATGTTAAAATATAAATGTTATTTGCTGGATTTTATTGAACGTTACACTTTTTATTTGATAGTATACGTTTTAATACTTGAAAGAAAACGTTTTACAGCTTTTGTTATATAGTATTTCTTTATGTATCTAATAGTTTTTAACTACGGTTTAATTCAGAAGGTGGCGAAAATTTTTTTTTTAATATAATAAGTTTTTTTTTAAAAGGTAAAAATGTGCTATTAGAAACTTATCAGAATGGAGATTTGGTTGACTACAATCGCATTTTGTCGAAAAAAATGTTAATTGTACACGTAAAGTTACTTAAAAATGTTGTAATATAATGATATTTTCTCTTTGACTGCAGTAGTTAAAATATAAATGTTATTTGCTTGATTTTATTGGACCTATTACTTTCTATTTGTTAGTTGTATTTGCCTAAAATTCCTCTAACGTGGAGTCCTCCGGCGATTGGTTTTAGCTAATTGTAAGGAAGGTGAAAGGGTAATTAGAACAAAATAAAAAACGTGGTTGAGCCAATAAAATTGCTAATGTTTTATTGGCTCGTCAGGGAAAAGCCTTACGGCATAAAAACCCTGGTTGCTGCCACACTATATGTTAAATGATGATCAACCACGGACAAGCCCGTGGTTGTTTTCTCTCCTCTCTATCAGCGGTCGCCTACAAACAAAGCCCGAGTTACCACTTCTCTCGTTTATTCGTTCATGATGATTG
>NW_014570237.1:17534-20885 GCF_001313835.1 Polistes canadensis
AGTTGCCATCTCATACAGGGTTGATTTTTGTCGATGAGAATGACAATCATACCCTCCTCGAGTTGATACTGTGAATTTGTCCATTTCTGACGTTTCTGCAGCTCTCTTAAATATTCGATGTGCCATCGTCGCCAGAAATCCTGCCGCACCTTCGTGATGTGTTTCCATGAGGATAGCCGATTGGATGGAACATTCTCATAATTTTCCTCCGGTAACATATTAAGTGGTTTTCCAACTAAAAAATGAGCAGGTGTTAGTGCTGTCGTATCGTTTGGATCTGATGAGATGGGGCACAACGGTCGTGAGTTCAAAATGGCTTCAATCTCGACAGCGAAGGTATTCAATTCTTCGTACGTGAATAAAGTTTCTCCTACAACTCGTTTGAAATGATGTTTGAACGATTTGACGGCAGCTTCCCATAGACCTCCGAAGTGGGGTTAGAGTGGGGGGTTGAAATGCCACGATATTCTTTGTTCGGTCGCAAAATTGTGGATCTTCGTCCTATATTCGTCGGAATTGATTAAGGCATATAAATCTTTTAATTGATCTCTCAACTCGGTCGTCGCGAAAAATGCGGTCTTTCCCTTTTGTTCGTACGATTCTATTCCGCCGACGACTACCCAACCTAAACGTGTTTTTAGGAGTATCAAATCACCGAGCTCTCGCGATAGGTGAAGTTGCCCAATGGACATGAGAGCTAATGTGGCTCCGGAACCTATCAAGATGTCGACTGGTCGMGGCAAGTGGAACTRAGGGTCTGCTAATCTTTGATTAGTCGGAATTTTAAGGAGTTCGCGTGGAAAAACTTCGCTCGGACCTTGATCAGCTATTTTGGGCACGATGAGCAATGAAAGATTCCGTCTGTATCGGTTATCTAGTGACTGGATTGTTATCTCAATAATACCTGTCGAACGAGTATGTGTATCGTTGATGGCATTGATGGGAATTGAATACGGCTTAATCGGTAAGTTGAGTTCCCTCGCGACGTCTTCGGTGATGAAATGCGCCGCTGCACAGGTATCTAGTAATGCGCGGCACTGTCTATAGGTTCCGTCTCCCCTTTTTATGCGACACAATGCACTCATAAGTAGTTGATTCGGTATATTTCGCGCGTTAACATGGAAGATTGGTGTTAGTCATATTGAATTACGGTCAGTCTGGGACACAGTCGCGTTGGATTCTTTCTTCGGAGACGCGATGGATTCTTTCTTCGGAGACGCGCATTCGTGTTTCTTTGGTAGATTATTGCTATCGGCCCGATGTAATGACGTGTGATGTGGTTTACGACAAATTTGACAATTCACGGATCTACAAGTTCCCTGATGTTTCCCTAGACAATTTACACAYAACCCATACCTTTTTACCACCGCCCATTTCTCTCGCGGCGTCATCCGACTGTATCGACTCCAGCGGAATAATTGGTGGGAGTCTCTTCTACAAATGAAACATTTCGATGCCATCTTGGTGAGGAACGTACGCGTGTGTTGTATATTTTGTCGTTTCCGCGGGTGTAGTGTTGTCGGCGCAGTAGCTTTACGTTTCTCGTGGGGTTCGTCTCGCGCAGACCCTGGCATGCCCGATGTGCAAGGTTACGTGTTTCGATCTCATTTAGAAATTCGCTCATTTCCTGGAGGGTCGGGTGCTTATCCGAATAAAGTTGCCGATCCCATTCCTCTCGACCGTTAGGGGATAAAAGTCGCTCGAGGATACGAACTTGCATGACGTGTGGCGCGTTGAATGAATTGATCATTTGGAAATAATCTAGGATCGTATTTCTGAGTTTCGTTGTTCCTGATACCGAATTAACTGTTAAACCTAATAACTCTAGCGCAGCGTCGATATATCTCGCCAGAATGACGCGCATCCGATCATATTTTTTCAATAGTTTTTCCCACGCGTTCTTGTAACACGATCCGTTTGCCGGAAATGACTTGACMGTCTCGAACGCGTCGCCCCTCGAAGAATCTCGGAGGTATGTATGTTTCTCTAAGTCGGACATATTGGTTCGCGCATCTATCAAGGTTAAAAAACTATCTTTAAACGAAAGCCATTTTTCTAAGTCTCCGTCAAATCGCGGTATCTCGATACGTCGCAATTTAATCTGTCGTTCTGCGGTCGTGATGTTAGTCGTAGCTGTGCTGGCATCGCTGGTATTAACCGTGGATGATTTGCTCGCGTCCAAATTCCCCTTGATTGCGTGATATCTATCTAAAAGCTGGTCTAAATCACCGAACTCTCCCTCCGTATCACTACCTATACATTTCTGATGTAATTGTTCGTATGCATTTACTTGATGAGTTATACGTTCGAGGCGACTTGGTATCTCGTTTGGATTTAACTTTCCTTCTTCAATTACCTTTTCTAAATGTGTTAACCGCGCCTTYAACGCTGCTCGTGCCCGACTGAGTTGGTTTCGTTCCATTTTGTACCGATGTTGATTGTCTTACTTTTCGAAAGCGGACTAATTAATTTATGGCAATGCAAAGAATCGATATATAAAATTTTATTATAGCGGGCTGGGTTTCCGATCACGCAATTACGGGCCTGTACTATGGACCGATAAAGGGGGAATAGCGTTTACCGAACTGCCGAGTTTCCTTATCTCTTTTCCTGTGACGTCACGACGTCTTTGTTGTCTAGCCTTATGCCTCAAAAGAATGGACCGTTGCTGAGCGGTGTAGCCGCCGAAAACAAAATGTTATCGCCCCTTTGTCCGAGGACAAAGCGATGTCGGAACCAAGAATAACGATTTTACTAACACGTGTTACTTCCGATGAATTTAAAATAGAATTGTATGAATCGATTCCGATTTTTTATTATAATAATTTAGTAAGAAAGATGAGACAATGAATACTTATATTAGAAATTGCGAACTTCTAAGGGGTTCGAAGACGCAATTTAATGTGAAATATTTATTAAATCTTTAAAAAGTGGATACGCTAATGAGCGTATGCACAAATGATTGAATCTACTTATCTCCTATTCCGAATCCATTGTATCAACTAGCTCGACTGGATAGCGAGGGTGTTCAGGAAGTAGATGTTCTCAACCTCGTGGTTCTTGGATCCGTTGTTCTCAATCTACTGCTACCAGATACGCAGATTCGCTCAAACCAGAGATCAGGAATTCAGTCCTTACAGGAGGCACCAAAATGTATTTGCCAAAAATTCCTCCACAAGCCCGTGGTTGTTTTCTTTCCTCTCTATCAGCGGTCGCCTACGGACAAAGCCCGTGTTACCACTTCTCCCGTTTATTCGTCCATGATGATTGGTACCAATAAAAGCTTCTTACCGTTTCGTATCRCCTYTCCCTTTCGTTACCGTTAATTACCGCCTCTGCGGTCCGTCACCT
>NW_014570237.1:21034-22794 GCF_001313835.1 Polistes canadensis
GAATTCGTCTGCTACTGTTCGTTAGATAAATGAAGTGTTCTCTTACGCGTCTGGCGAAAGAATAGACCGAATGTCTTCGATAATGGGCCCAGCAGGGCGTAAACGCTCGGCGCCGAGTGGTGGGGATACGACCGTTAATATTGGACTAAAAAGGCGCGTTTTACAAAATGTTACTTACTCGCTCACGATCGATTCCGATCGTACATTAGCATACGCTTTAAAACTTAAATAAGAACGTTTTATAGCTTTTGTTGTATAGCTTTTCTTTATGTATCTGATAGTTTTTAACTATTATTTAATTTATAAAGCAGCGAAAATTTTTCTTAAATAGATTGAAAAATTTATAGTGACAGTAAAATGTGCTATTAGTAACAAAACAGAATAGATGTCAGGTTTACTACAGCCGAGTTTTCATCGAAAGATTACAGAATTCTACACGTAAAGTATGCAAAAAAAGTCGTAGTAATATGATTTTTTCTCTTTCTTCGACTGCACTAGTTTAAAAGTAAATGATATTTGCTAGAATTTATTGGAAATAAAATTTTTTACTTATTAGTATTTACTTTAAAACTTGAAATAAAATGTTTTATAGCTTTGGTTATATAGCACTTTTCTAGAAATTTTATAGTTTTTTACTATGATTTGATCCGAAAAGTAGCCAAAATTTCTTATTAACTATATCCAAAATTTTTTAGCGAAGGTAAGTATGTGCTATTAGAATCTAAACAGAATAGATGTTTGGTTTACTACATTCGAATTTTGTCGAAAAATATTTGAATTCTAAATCTAAAGTAACCTAAAAAATTTGTAATAAAAGGATATTTTCCTTTTCTTTGACTACAGTTGTGCAAAAGTAAATGATATTTGCTAGATTTTATTGGACATAACACTTTTTATTAGTTAATATACGCTTTAAAACTTGAAAGTAAAAGTTTTATATTAATTATAAATACGTTTCCGCCGTTTTAATGTTGATTGCGCAGCGCGGAGTTTCCGTTAACTTTCCTACATGATATCCTGCTTGAAAATTAGTTTAAACGTTTAAGAACAACATAACTTATTAATATTATTGATTTCGTATTAATAAAATATAATTTTTTTTAGTTGAAAATGTCCAAATTTGAGCTAAATAAGCGTCATTTGCAGGAAATATTAGTTTACTTATTTAATATAAAAAAATCTGCTGCGGAGGCGCATCGATTGCTCGTAGAAGCATATGGTGAGACTGCTTAGAGTGATTTCGACGTAGAAGACAAAGATCACAATGAAAGGCCAAAAATTTACGAGGATGCAGAATTGGAGGAAATATTAAAAGAAGATTTATCTCAAACACAAAAAGAACTTACTGTAACATTAGAAGTCACTCAGCAAGCAGTCTAATATCCTTTAAAAACAATAGGAATGATTATTAAACAAGGAAATTGGGTTCCGAACGAATTAAAGCCAAAAGATATTGAACGCCGATTATGCTTAAGTGAAATACTGCATGCTAGACATAAAAAAAGGGTTTTTTACATCGTACTATAACTGGCGACGAGAAATGGATACATTATGATAATCTAAAAAGAAGAAAATCATGGGGATTACCAAGCTATGCGTCAACATTAACAGCAAAACCAAACATTCATGGAAAAAAACTCATGCTGTGTATTTGGTGGGATCAGCTGGGTGTAGTGTATTATGAGTGGCTTAATCCGAGCGAAACAATCACCGGAGCCCTCTATCGAACACAATTAATGAGATTGAGCCGAGCTCTGAAG
>NW_014570237.1:23957-25725 GCF_001313835.1 Polistes canadensis
TTCTTCCGACGTGGGATCCGAATGTTGCCTGAGCGATGAGGAAAAGTCATTGCAAGTGATGGACAATATTTTAGATAACCTTAAAATTACACTTCTTCTAGAATAAATACTTAATTTTCTATAAAAAACAGCATAAACTTATTTCTACACCTAATAGCTTTTGGTATATAGCACTTTTATAGAAATGTTATAGTTTTTAACTACAACTTAATTTAGAAACTAGCAATAATTTCTTTTTAAATATATATAAACATTTAAAGGGACGGTAAAAATTTACTACTAGAAACAAAACAGAATAAATGTCAGGTTTACTATAATCGAGTTTCGTTGAAAAAGAATGGAATTCTTTACGTTAAGTAACCAAAAAATGTTGTAATAAAATGATTTTTTTCCTTTTTTTGGACGGCAGTTGTTGAAATATATATGTTATTTGCTGGATTTTATTGAACGTAAAACTTTTTATTTGTTAGAATACGCTTTAAATTTTGAAAGAAAACGTTTTACAGCTTTTGTTATATAGTATTTCTTTATGTATCTGATAGTATTGAACTACTGTTTAATTCAGAAAGAAGCGAAAATTTCTTTTTCAATATATTACATTTTTTTGTAAAGGTAAAAATAAGCTATTAAAAAATTTAACAGAATAGATGTTTAGTTGACTACAATCGTATTTTGTCGAAAAAAAATTTAATTGGACACGTGAAGTTACCAAAAAAAGTAGTAATAGAATAATTTTTTCTCTTTCTTCGACTGCAGTAGTTAAAAAGTAAATGATATTTGCTAGAATTTATTGGACATAACACTTTTTACTTGTTAGTAAACGCTTTAAGACTTGAAAGAAAATTTTTTATAGAATTTATTCTATAGCACTTATGTAGAAATTTTATAGTTCTTAACTACGATTTAATTTAAAAACTAGCGAAATTTTCTTTCTAAATATATTTAAACATTTTTAGCGACGGTTAAAATTTGCTACTAGAAACAAAACAGACTAAAGGTCAGGTTTACTTCTATCGAGTTTTTATCGAAAGATTACAGAATTCTACACGAAAAGTAAGGAAAAAAAATTGTAGTAAAATGATTTTTTCTCTTTCTTCGACTGCAATAGTTTAAAAGTAAATGATATTTGCTAGAATTTATTGGACATAATATTTTTTACTTATTAGTATCCATTTTAAAACTTAAAAAAAAATGTTTTATAGATTTTGTTATATTGCACTTTTTCAGAAATTTTACAGTTTTTTACTACGATTTAATCCGTAATGTAGCAAAAATTCATTTATAAGTATAAAAAAAATTTTTTAGCGAAGGTAAATATGTGCTATTAGAAACTAAACAGAATAGATGTTTGGTTAACTGCAATCGAATTTTGTCGAAAAAAAATTAAATTCTACACCTAAAGTAACCTAAAAAAGTTGTAATAAAATGATTTTTTTCCTTTTCTTCGACTACAGTTACTGAAAAGTAAATGATATCAGCAAAAATTTATTAAACATAACACTTTTCTCTTTTTAGTATATGATTTAAAACTTGAAAAAAAATGTTTTATAGCTTTTGTTATATAGCATTTCTTTATGTATCTGATAGTTTTAAACTACGGTTTAATTCAGAATGTAGCAAAAATTATTTTCATATATATAAAATCTTTTTTGTGAAGGGAAAAATTTGCTATTAGAAACAAGACAGAATGGATGTCAGGTCTACTACAATCGAATTTCTTTGAAAAAGAATTGAATTATTAACATTAGGTAACCAAAAAATTGTGTAA
>NW_014570237.1:28011-28897 GCF_001313835.1 Polistes canadensis
CTAGTATTGATGTACATTTTACTTCAGAAAGTCGCAAAAATTTCTTTTTAAATATATTTAATATTTTTTGTCAAGGTAAAAAGGTGCTATTAGAAACAAGATAGAATGGATGTCAGGTTTACTTCAATCGAATTTCGTTGAAGAAGAATAGAGTTCTTAACGTGAAGTAACCAAAAAATGTTGTAAAAAAATGACTTCTTTCCTTTCTTTGGACTGCAGTTGTGGAAATATAAATGGTATTTGCTGGATTTAATTAGTCATAACACTTTTTACTTATTAGTATACGCTCTAAAACTTGAAAGAAAATGTTTTATAGGTTTGTTATATAGCATTTCTTTATATATCTAATAGTTTTGAACTACCGGTTATTTCAGAACGTATCAAAAATTTCTAATTTTATATATTAAATCTTTTTTGTTAAGGTAAAAATGTGCTATTAGAAACAAGACAGAATTGATGTAAGGTATACTGCAATCGAGTCTCGTTTAAAAAGAAGTGGATTCTTCACGTTAAGTAACAAAAAAATGTTGGAATATAATAATTTTTTTCCTTTTTCTAAATTGCAGTTGTTGAAATATAAATGTTATTTGCTAGATTTAATTAGACATAACACTTTTTACTTATAAGCATTCGCTTTAAGACTTGAAAGATAATGTTTTATAGCTTTTGTTATATAGCATTTCTTTATGTATCTAATAGTTTTGAACGACGGTTTAATTAAGAAAGTAGCAAAAGTTTCTTTTTAAATATATCAAATCTTTTTTTAAAGGGAAATGTGCTATTAGAATAAAAAAAGAATGGATGTCAGGTTTACTACAATCGAGTTATGTTAAAAAAGAATTGAATTCTTGACGTAAAGTAACAAAAAAATGTTGTAAAAAAATGA
>NW_014570238.1:0-2882 GCF_001313835.1 Polistes canadensis
AATTTCTTCCCAATAAAATGGAATTTTACACGTGAAGTAACCAAAAAAAGGTGTAATAAAATGATTTTTTTTCTTTTTTTGGGCTGCAGTGGTTAAAATATAAATTTTATTTGCTAGATATTATTAGAACTGACACTTTTCATTTGTTAGTATAGGCTTTAAAACTTGAAAGAAAATGTTATATAGCTTTTTTTCTATAGCATTTCTATAGATATCTAATAGTTTTCACTATTAATTAATCTAGAAAGCAGCAAAAACTTTTCTTAGATATATTGGCAAAATTTTAGTGAAGGTACTATGTGCTATTAGAAACATTACAGAATGGATGTAAGGTTGACTAAAATCGAGTTTCGACGAAAAGGAATTGAATTCTAAACGTAAAGTAACCAAAAAATGTCGTAATAAAATAATTTTTTTCCTTTTTCTTACCTGCAGTATTCCAAATATAAATGATGTTTGCATAATTCTTTCAGACTTATTACTTTTTATTTGTAAGTATACGCCTCAAAACTTGAAAGAAAACGTTTCATAGCGCCTGGTAAATAGCACTTTTTTAGATGGTATTTATTTTATAACTACGATTTAGTCCAGAAAGTAGCAAAAATTTCCTTTTAAATATAATAATACATTTTTAGCAACTGTAAAATTGAACTACTAGAAACTAGACAGAATAGATGTTTTGTTGACTACAATCAAATTTCTTCAAAATTCAATGGAATTTTACACTTGAAGTAACCAAAAAAATGTGTAATAAAATGATTTTTTCTCTTTTTTTGGACTGCAGTGGTTATATTATAAATTTTATTTGCTAGATATTATTCGAACTAACACTTTTCATGTGTTAGTATACGCTTTAAAACTTGAAATAAAATGTTTTATCTCTTTTGTTCTATAGCAGTTCTTTAGATATTTGATAGTTTTTTCTTATATATAAGTCTTGAAAGCAGCGAAAACTTTTCTTAAATATATTAAAAAGTTTTTAGCGAAGGTTTAACGTGCTATTAGAAACNTAGAAAATTTTTTATAGCTTGTGTTATATAGCTCTATTTAGAAATTTTATAGTTTTTACTTATAATTAATCTAGAAAGCAGCGAAATCTATTTTTAAATATATTGAAAAGTTTTTAGCGAAGGTACAATGTGCTGTTAGAAACATTACAGATGGATGTAATGTTTACTTTAATCGAGTTTCTACGAAAAAGAATTGAATTATAAACGTAATGTAACTAAAAAATGTAGTAATAAAATGAATTTTTCCTTTTTCTTGACTGCAGTAGTCCAAATATAAATGATGTTTGCATAATTTTTTCGGACTAAACACTTATTACTTGTAAGTATACGCTTTAAAGCTTGAAAGAAAACGTTTCATAGCGTCTGTTAAATAGCACTTTTTTAGATTGTATTTAGTTTATAACTACGATAAGATCCAGAAAGTAGCGAATATTTCTTTTTAAATATAATAATACATTTTTAGCAACAGTGAAAATGAACAAAAATCAACTGAACAGAATGGACATCAGGTTTAATACAATCGAGTTTCGTTGAAAAAGAATTGAGTTCTATAAGTAAGGTAACATAAAAAAAGTGTAATAAAATGATATTTTCTTTTTTTGGACTGCAGTTTTTAATATTTAATTGTTATTCGCTAGATTTAATTGTACTTAACACTTTTCATTTGTTAGTATACGCTTCAAAACTTGAAAGAAAATGTTTTATAGCTTTTGTTCTACAGCATTTCTTTAGATATTTGATAGTTTTTACTTATAATTATTATAGAAAGCAGCAAAATCTTTTTTTAAATATATTAAAAAGTTTTTAGCGAAGGTACAATGTGCTGTTAGAAACATGACAGAATGGATGTCAAGTTGACTACAATCAAGTTTCTACGAAAAATAATGGAATTCTGAACGTAAAGTAACTAAAAAATGTAGTTATTAAATGATTTTTTTCCTTTTTCTTGACTGCAGTAGTCCAAATATAAATGATGTTTGCATAATTCTTTCAGACTTATCACTTTTTATTTGTAAGTATGCGCTTTAAAGCTTGAAAAAATCGTCTCATAGCGTCTGTTAMATAGCACTTCCATAGAATGTATTTATATTATACCTACAATTTAATCCAGAAAGTAGAAAAAGTTTCTTTTTGAATATAATAATACATTTTTAGCAATGGTACAAATGTTCTACTAGAAACAACACAGAATAGACGTCAGGTATACTACAATCGAGTTTTGTTGAAAAAGAATCGAATTTTATACGTAAAGTAACACAAAAATGTCGAGTTAAAATGATTTTTTTCCTTTTCCTTAACTGCAGTAGTTCACATATAAATTAAGTTAGCATAATTTTTTCGGACTTAGCACTTATTACTTGTGAGTATACGCTTCAAAACTTGAAAGAAAACGTTTCATAGCGCCTGGTAAATAGCATTTTTTTAGATGGTATTTATTTTATAACTACGATTTAGTCCAGAAAGTAGCAAAAATTTCCTTTTAAATATAATAATACATTTTTAGTAACTGTAAAGGTGAACTACTAGAAACTAGACAAAATAGATGTTTTGTTGACTACAATCGAATTTCTTCAAAATTCAATGGAATTTTACACGTGAAGTAACCAAAAAAAGGTGTAATAAAATGATTTTTTCTCTTTTTTTGGACTGCAGTGATTATAATATAAATTTTATTTGCTAGATATTATTCGAACTAACACTTTTCATGTGTTAGTATACGCTTTAAAACTTGAAATAAAATGTTTTATCGCTTTTGTTCTATAGCAATTCTTTAGATATTTGATAGTTTTTTCTTATATATAAGTCTTGAAAGCAGCGAAAACTTTTCTTAAGTATATTGAAAAGTTTTTAGCGAAGGTTTAACGTGCTATT
>NW_014570238.1:4106-6526 GCF_001313835.1 Polistes canadensis
AAAACTTGAATTAAAATGTTTTATAGCTTTTGTTCTATAGCATTTCTTTAGATATCTGATAGTTTTCACTAATAAATTATCTAGAAAGCAGCGAAAAGTTTTCTTAAATATATTAAAAAGTTTTTAGCGAAGGTACAATGTGCTATTAGAAACATTACAGAATGGATATCAGGTTGACTACAATCGAGTTTCGACGAAAAAGAATTTAATTCTAATCGTAAAGTAACCAAAAAATTTTGTAATAAAATGAGTTTTTTCCTTTTCATTGACTGCAGTTGTCAAAATATAAATTAAATTAACATAATTCTTTGGGACTTTTCACTTTTTATTTGTAAGTATACGCTTTAAAGCTTGAAAGAAAACGTTTCATAGCGTCTGTTAAATAGCACTTTTTTAGATTGTATTTAGTTTATAACTACAATTTAATCCAGAAAGTAGAAAAAGTTTCTTTTTGAATATAATAATACATTTTTAGAAATGGTACAAATGTTCTACTAGAAACAACACAGAATAGACGTCGGGTATACTACAATCGAGGTTTGTTGAAAAAGAATCGAATTTTATACGTAAAGTAACCAAAAAATGTCGAGTTAAAATGATTTTTTTCCTTTTCCTTAACTGCAGTAGTTCAAATATAAATTAAGTTAGCATAATTTTTTCGGACTTAGCACTTATTATTTGTAAGTATACGCTTCAAAACTTGAAAGAAAACGTTTCATAGCTTCTGTTAAATAGCACTTTTTTAGATTGTATTTATTTTATAACTACGATTTAGTCCAGAAAGTAGCAAAAATTTCTTTTTAAATATAATAATACCTTTTTATCAACTGTAAAATTGAACTACTAGAAACTAGACATAATAGTTGTTTCGTTGACTACAATCGAATTTCTTCCAAATAAAATGGGATTTTACACTTTAAGTAACCAAGAAAAGGTGTAAGAAAATGATTATTTCTCTTTTTTTGGACTGTAGTGGTTATAATATAAATTTTATTTGCTAGATATTATTCGAACTAACACTTTTCATGAGTTAGTATACGCTTTAAAACTTGAAATAAAATGTTTAATTGCTTTTGTTCTATAGCATTTCTTTAGATATCTGATAGTTTTCACTAATAAATTATCTAGAAAGCAGCGAAAAGTTTTCTTAAATATATTGAAAAGTTTTTAGCGAAGGAACAATGTGCTATTAGAAACATTACAGAATGGATGGCAGGTTGACTACAATCGAGTTTCGACGAAAAAGAATTGAATTCTAATCGTAAAGTAACCAAAAAATTTCGTAATGTAAGATCAGGTGTGAGAAAGGAAAACACAAAAAAAGGTTGATACTTAATGTATTGTGAAAGTATTGATATTACAAAAAACGTTCAAATTGTTTCTTAATACAACAGATATTCGAACAAAGGAAAAACGGCACGTCTTAAAATCTATCAGGTATACACTTAAACCCCGTTTGGAAAAATACGTTTCAACGGCCTAATAACACTTTGTACAACCTCATAAACACAAATTTAAAACTACACTCTAACGTTTAGTAACTCCTTTTCACTCTTACGTCTTCTCGCCTCGACAATCAGCTAACAACTGTCCTTGCGCTGGTCCTGCCCCCAAACATAAACCCCTATACCGCCATGTTTATATTAATCAGCTGGGGACTAACAGACGCGCATCATCCTTCGTCCCTACTCTCGGCCATTCTGCACTGGCACCTGTCCATAGGTGCCTTCCGCGGTACGTCTTTATCCTTGTCACTTTCTTCGCCGCTCCCGTCGGAATCTGCTTCCACCCTTGGTTTCATGAAATCAACCACTTTGGTTGTTCGCTGAGGGCCTTCATGACTCCACTCCTTTTCCACCATGTATCGGTTGTGACGCAACGCCCTAGTAACGCGATACGTCCCTAAAAACCTCGCCGCCAATTTCAAACATGGCCCCGATTGCGTCCGTTTAATGGCCACTAGATCATCTTCGCGGTACTGCTTTGGCTCCTTCCTCCTTTTATTGTAATTGGTCCGGTTCTCCTGCTGGATCTTAGCAATGTTTTCTCTTGCCTTTGCTCGGGTCTCGTCTCTCTTTTCCTCAAACATAGCCGCTTACTCTTGCTCAAGCAATTCCCGGATTTGTGGATCCTCCCTTGACCTCATGCGCGTCCCGAAAAATAGTGGAAAAGGCGACGTATTGATGGCACGATAAGGCGTTGCGTTCAAATACTTCTGCGCTGCTCCCAAGTATCGGTACTACTCACTCGGCTGCGGTCCTGACAGCTTTGAAAACAGCGGAATCAACGTTTGGTTCACCCGCTCGACTTGTCCATTTCCCCTTGGCACCCCGGTGACGATAAGCGAATGCTCGATTTTTTCTCGTGCACAATAATCCCGAAACTCTGTAGACGTGAAGGCCGTTCCCCGATCCGAAATA
>NW_014570238.1:8020-12480 GCF_001313835.1 Polistes canadensis
CGTTAATGTACCTTACGAAAACCGCCGGTGAGTTACACAGTCCGAAAGGTACACGTAAGAATTCATACTGCCCGTCTGGCACGACAAACGACGTTTATTTGCGACTTTCCTCGCTTATCGGGACATGAAAGAAGCCATTCCTTAGGTCGAGTGTGCTGTACACCCGAGCTCCCTGCAACGCGTCCAATTGATCCTCTACCAACGGCATGGGGWATCGGTCTTTCACAATCACTGTATTTATCTTCCTATAATCCACACATAACCGCGTGGAGCCGTCTTTCTTCTTCACCATCACAACAGGACTTTTATATTCTGAAAGCGATGGTTGAATAATATTATCGTGAAGCCACTCGTTCAGCTGCGCGTTCACCACATCCCTCTCGGCTGGGGCCAGACGTCGCGCCCTTTGGTGAATCGGTTTACCGTCCTTCAAGATAATTGACATTTTCACGCCTACTTCGCGCGTCTTTTCCGGGACATAGCTGTCTATCATTTCGCGAACCTCCCGTCGCACTACCCGATCCTTGACATGGTTGAGATMCACATCGTCACCACCTTGGTCGCATTCGATGCGATATATTTCCGGGATGTAATTGTTGTGTTCCTGCTCTAAATTTTTAAATAATACCTCACCGTTAACCCTCGTGATTTTCACGGTGTTAAGAAAATCGGAAACAAGAAGCAGCTCGTTTCTTAGCAGCGCATCAGGAATTACATATATCTTAATCGTATAGAAATGTCCGTCGATAAGAACATCCGTGCTGAAACTACTCAGCGTCTTAAAGCTATCGGACCCAATACCTTTGCACTTCCTACTACTACTCTGCAAACACGGTGCACTGATTCTCACATAACATTCGACCCTCATCAAGGTTAAGTCGCTGCCTGTATCGACAAGAGCTGTCACGTCGAGATCATTCACCTTCACTGTTTTACAAGATTCCTGCGTAAACGACCGCGCGACCACCCCAATATTTCTTACAGCTTCTCTTATCTCGCGTTTTGTGCATCCTGACGCAATATGACCGTGCTCCCCGCATCGGTAACACTTCAGACCACGTTCCTTCGTTGGGCAGCTTCTGCTAAGATGATTCTTCTCTCCGCAATTGAAACACGTCGGTGAATCCATTCCTTTAGTCCTCCGTTCCGCCTTTCCTTTTTCGGCGACACTCGTCGTTTCCGTCTGCTGCAACGGCTTTCCTCGTGACTTGTCGCTATACTTACCGGACGCTAAAGATAGCTTTTCAAATGCGCGTAATACCAATTCAGGTTCGTCAAAACACTGCATCCTTGCTTGATTCCGAAGCGTTGGATCGGGAATCCCTTCGACCAAATAGTCAATAAGTTCGTAGCGGTCTTCAATTGGTACCCGATTAGCHTTTATTATCTTGTCATGATAATAGTCTACGAAAGCTTCATCCCTTCTCCACACACGATCTTGAAACTGCTTGCGCAAAATCAACTTACTAGGCCTGTGGTAAAACATACCCTCGAATCTCTCCATCAGATCGTTCAGGTTGGTTTCTGGAAATTCGGGACGTGAATGCATCCATTCCAGTGCTTTACCTCGCAGTCGCATCTCTACCAAGATCCTTGCCTCGTCATCGTTCAACCTGTACGTTCTACGCAGTGTTATTTCCTGCTTCTTCCATCCCGGAAAATTTTCAGCCTTCCCATCAAAATAACTCAATAATTCTGCTATTGTCTTCACGCCCACCCGCGCATTCGGACTTTGAACCGCTGGTTTGTCTTGCACAGACACGCTCGACTGTCGTAACATATGCACTCAATCCAGCTCGCGTTTCACAACCTCTAACTCTTTCTCCATTAACGCCTTTTCTCGTCTAAGAAAATCCATCTCGCGAAGATTATGCGTCAGATCATCGCCTGCCGCTTCACCAAACTCGTTTGTCTGCCCGTCAGCGGCTTAGCTTCTCACGTTGTCACTGCTAAAATTTGGCACCCACTCGACTGATGGATCGAAATCATACAACCGAACCATTAACTCAGCCTTCGTACTACATGTACTCAGTCCTCTCCTTTGCAACAGCTAATAAAGCGTAGCTGCGGTTAATCTACTCGCATCTCTGGTCGACATATCCGGTGTATTAAGATCCGTACCGATATCACAATAACGGTCACATTTCTTGCACACCTGATCTGGAACGATAGATTCAACTATCCCGGACGAGCCCAAAAATAAGTAAGATCAGGTGTGAAAAAGCAAAACACAGAAAAAGGTTGATAATTAATGTATTGTGAAAGTATTGATATTACAAAAAACGTTCAAATTGTTTCTTAATACAACAGATATTCGACCAAAGGAAAAACGGCACGTTTTAAAATCTATCAGATATACACTTAAAACCTGTTTTAAAAAATACGTTTCAACGACTTAATAACACCTTGWACGACCTCATAAACACAAATTTAAAACTACACTCTAACGACTAGTAACTCCTTTTCACTCTTACGTCTTCTCGCCTCGACAATCAGCTAACAACTGTCCTTGCGCTGGTCCTGCCCCCAAACATAAACCCCTATACCGCTATGTTTATATTAATCAGCTGGGGACTAACAGACGCGCATCATCCTTCGTTTCTACAGTAATAAAAAGATTTTTTTTCTTTTTCTTGACTGCAGTTGTCCAAATATAAATTAAATTAGCATAATTCTATAGGCCTTAAAACTTATTATTTGTAAGTATACGCTTTGAATCTTGAAAGAAAACGTTTCATAGCGTCTGTTAAATAGCACTTTTTTAGATTGTATTTATTTTATAACTACGATTTATTCCAGAATGTAGCGGAAATTTCTTTTCAAATATAATAATTTATTTTGAGCAACGGTCAAAATGATCTACTAGCAACGAAACAGAATGGACGTCAGGTATACTACAATAAAGTCTGGTTGAAAAAGAATTGAATTCTTCACGTAAAGTAACAAGAAAAAGTTGTAATAAAATGGTTTTTTCTCTTTTTTTTGGACTGCAGTTGTTAAACTATAAATTTTATTTGCTAGACATTATTCGAACTAACACTTTTCATTTGTTAGTATACGCTTTAAAACTTAAAATAAAATGTTTTATAGCTTTTGTTCTATAAAATTTCTTTAGATATCAGATAGTTTTCACTGATAATTTATCTAGAAAAAAGCGAAAACTTTTCCTAAATATAATAATAAGTTTTTAGCGAAGGTACAATGTGCTATTAGAAACATTACAAAATGGATGTCAGGTTGACTACAATCAAATTTCGACAAAAAAGAATTGAATACTAAACGTAAAGTAACCAAAAAATTTCGTAATAAAATGATTTTTTTCCTTTTTCTTGACTGCAGTTGTCCAAATATAAATTAAATTAGCATAATTCTTTAGGACTTAACACTTATTATTTTTAAGTATACGATTTAAAACTTAAAAGAAAACGTATCATAGCGTTTGTTAAATAGCGCTTTATTAGATAGTATTTATTTTATAACTACGATTTAATCCAGAAAGTAGCGGAAATTTCTCTTTAAATATAATAATTTATTTTTAGCAACGGTAAAAATGATCTACTAGCAACTAAACAGAATGGACGTCAGGTTGACTACAATCGAGTTTTGTTGAAAAAGAATTAAATTCTTCACGTAAAGTAACCAAAAAATGTTCTACTAAAATGATTTTTCCCTTTTTTTGTACTGCAGTATTTGAAATATAAATGTTATTTGTGGATTTTATTAGAACTAACATTTTGTATTTGTAAGTATACGCTTTAAAGCTGGACAGAAAACGTTTCATAGCTTATGTAAAATATCACTTTTTTAAATTTGTTATATTTTTTAACTACAGTATAATCCATAGTGTAGCGAAAATTTTTTTTACATATATTAAATTTTTTTTGTAAAGGTAAATATTTGCTAGTAGAAACTAAACAGAATAGATGTTTGGTTGACTACAATCAGATATTGTCGAAAACCAAATTTAATTTTACACGTAAAGTAATTAAAAAAAATTGTAATAAAATGATTTTTTCTCTTTCTTTGACTGCAGTTATTGAAATATAAATGTTATTTACTAGATTTTTTTTGACCCAACACTTTTTATTTGTAAGTATACGTTATAAAGCTTGGAAAAACACATTCCATAGCTTCTGTTTAATAGCACTTTTTTAGATTTTTTATAATTTTTAACTACGATTCAGTCAAGAAAGTAGCCAAAATTTCTTTTTAAATATATTAAATATTTTTAAGCAAAGCTAAAAATGTGCCATTAGAAACCAAATAGAATAGATGTTTTGTTGACTACAGTTGAATTTTGTCGAAACATAATTAAATTCTACACGTGTAGTAACCAAAGAAAGTTGAAATAAAATAATTTTTTCTCTTTCTTCGACTGCTGTAGTTTAAAAGTAAATGATATTTGCTAGAATTTATTGAGCCTAATATTTTTTACTCATTAATTTAAACTCTAAAACTTT
>NW_014570238.1:12812-15549 GCF_001313835.1 Polistes canadensis
AGCTTTTGTTCTATAGCATTTCTTTAGATATCTGATAGTTTTCACAAATAATTAATCTAGAAAGCAGCAAAAACTTTTCTTAGATATATTGACAAAATTTTAGTGAAGGTACAATGCGCTATTAGAAACATTACAGAATGGATGTCAGGTTGACTACAATGGAATTTCGACGAAAAAGAATTGAATTCTAAACGTAAAGTAACCAAAAAATGTCGTAATAAAATGATTTTTTTCCTTTTTCTTGACTAAGGTAGTCCAAATATAAATTTAATTTGTATAATTCTTTGGGACTTAACACGTGTTACTTGTAAGTATACGCTTTAAAGCTTGAAAGAAAACGTTTCATAGCGTCTGTTAAATAAAACTTTTTTAGATAGTATTTATTTTATAACTACGATTTATTCCAGAAAGCAGCAATAATTTCTTTTTAAATATAATAATTTATTTTTAGCAACGGTAAAAATGATCTACTAGGAACTAAACAGAATGGACGTCAGTTTAACTACAATCGAGTCTTGTTGAAAAAAAAATTGAATTCTTCACGTAAAGTAACAAAAAAAAGTTGTATCAAAATGATTTTTTCTCTTTTTTTGGACTGCAGTTGTTAAAGTTTAAATAGTATTTGCTAGATTTTATTGGACTTACCACTTTTCATTTGTTAGTATACGCTTTATAACTTTAAAGCAAATGTATTATAGCTTTTGTTCTACAGCTTTTCTTTAGATATTAAATAGTTTTTACTTATAATTAATCTAGAAAGCAGCGAAGTCTTTTATTAAATGTATTTAAAAGTTTTTAGCGAAGGTACAGTGTGCTATTAGAAACATTACAGAATAGATGTCAGGTTGACTACAATGGAATTTCGACGAAAAAGAATTGAATTCTAATCGTAAAGTAACCAAAAAATGTCGTAATAGAATGATTTTTTTCCTTTTTCTTGACTGAAGTAGTCTTAATAAAAATTAAATTAGCATAATTCTTTCGGACTTAACACTTATTATTTGTAAGTATACGCTTTAAAGCTGGAAATAAAACGTTTCCAAGCGTCTGGTAATTAGCACTTTTTTAGATTGTATTTATTTTATAACTACGATTAAATCAAAAAAGTAGCGGAAATTTCTTTTTAAATAAATTAAAAAATTTTTAGCAATGGTAAAAATAAACTACTAGAAACTAAACCGAATAGATGTTTGGTTAACTACAATCGAATTTCTTCAAACTATAATTGAATTGTACAAGTGAAGTAACAAAATAAAGTTGTGATAAAATGATTATGTTCTTTTTTCTTTGACTGCAGTTGTTGTAAAATAAATGATATATGCTAGATTTTATTGGACTGAACACTTTTCATTTGTTAGTATACGCTTTAAAACTTGAAAGAAAATGTTTTATAGCTTTTGTTCTATAGCATTTCTTTAAATATCTGATAGTTTTTACCAGTAATTAATCTAGAAAGCGGCGAAAAATTTTAATAAATATATTGAAAAGTTTTTAGCGACGGTACAATGTTCTTTTAGAAACTATACAGAAAATATGTTTGGTTTACTACTATCGAATTCTGTTGAAATATAATTAAATGCTACACGAAAAGTAACCAAAAAATGTCGTTATGAAATGATTTTTTTCTTTTTTCTTGACTGCAGTAGTCCAAATATAAATGATGTTGGTATAATTGTTTCGGATTTATCACTTTTTATTTGTAAGTATACGCTTTAAAGCTTGATAAGAAAACGTTTCAAAGCGTATTGTAAACAGCACTTTCTTACATTGTTTTTAATTTTTTACTACGCTTTAATCCAGAAGATAGCAAATATTTCTTTTTAGGTATATTAAAAATTTTTTTGCGAAGGTAAATATGTGCTTTTAGAAACTATAAAGAAAAGATGTTTGGTTTACTACAATCAAATTTTGTAGAAAAATAATTGAATGCTACACGAAATGTAACCATAAAAAGGTTTAATAAGTTAATTTTTTTCTGTTTTCCTCGACTGCAGATGTTGTAAAATAAATGATATATGCTAGATTTTATTGGACTGAACACTTTTTAATTGTTAGTATACGCTTTAAAAGTTGAAATAAAATGTTTTATAGCTTTTGTTCTATAGCATTTCTTAAGATATCTAAAAGTTTTCACCAGTAATTGATCTAGAAAACAGCGAAAATATTTAATACATATATTGAAAAGTTATCAGCGACGGTACAATGTGCTTTTAGAAACTATAATGAAAAGATGTTTGGTTTACTACAATCGAGTTTTGTTGAAATATAATTAAATGCTACACGAAAAGTAACCAAAAAAAAGTTGGATTAAGTGTACATATAAGATTCCACTGTTTTTTTATTGAAAATTAGATATTTATTCTAGAAAAATGGTAATTTTAAGGTTATTTAAACTACTGTCCATCACTTGCCATGACTTTTTCCCATCTCTCAGGCAACATTCGGATCCCACGTCGGAAGGACTCTTTGTCTTTTGAGGCTATCCATGAATCAACCTAATTTTTGGTATCTTCATATTATTTGAACCGCTGCTCCGACAGAGCGTGCGCCATGTACCGAAATGGGTGATATTGGGATGGTGCTATTTCTGGTGAATGCGGCGGGTGGGGTAACACTTCCCAATCAAGTGTGTCCAAATACTTTTTCACGGAAGCCTCTACATGTGGACGAGCATTTTCATTCAGGAGAATAATTTTTTCGTGTCTAGAATACTGTTGAGGGCGTTTTTCCTTCAGAG
>NW_014570238.1:16369-19302 GCF_001313835.1 Polistes canadensis
AGAAAACAATATTATTAAAAGTTATGTTGTTTTTAAACGTCCAAACTAATTTTTAAGCAGGTTATGATCAGCGAAATTTTAAAGAAGCTCTGCGCCGCACTATCTACCCTAAAACAGCGGAAACATATTATTAAATCTAATAATAAAATAATTTTTTTCTGTTTTATTTGACTGCTGTTGTTGTAAAATAAATGATATATGCCAGATTTTTTTAGAATTAAAACTTTTTATTTGTTAGTATACGCTTTAAAACTTGAAAGTATATGTTTTATAGCTTTTGTTCTATAGCATTTCTTTAGATATCTGACAGTTTTTACTTATAATTATTCTAGTAAGTAGCGAAATTTTTTTTAAATATATTGAAAAGTTTCTAGCGACGGTACAATGTGCTATTAGAAACATTACAAAATAGATGTCAGGTTGACTACAATCGAGTTTCGACGAAAAAGAATTTAATTCTAAACGTAATGTAACCAAACAATATCGTAATAAAATGATTTTTTTCCTTTTTCTTGACTGCAGTAGTCTAAATATAAATGATGTTTGCATAATTCTTATGGACTTATTACTTTTTATTTGTAAGTATACGCTTTAAAGCTTAAAAAAAACGTTTTATAGCGTCTGTTAAATAGAACTTTTCTAGATTGTCTTTTTTTTATAACTACGATTTAATCCAGAAAGTAGCGAAAATTTTTTTTTGAATATAATAATACATTTTTAGCAACTGTAAAAATGAACTTCTAGAAAATAGACAGAATAGATGTTTGGTTGACTACAATCGAATTTCTTCAAATTTTAATGGAATTTTACACGTGAAGTAACCAAAAATACTTGTAATAAAATGATTTATTTTTTTTTTGAAATGCAACGGTAAAAATATAAATTTTATTTGCTTGGTATTATTCGAACTAACACTTTTCATTTGTTAGTATACGCTTTAAAACTTAATAGAAAATTTTTCATTGCTTTTGTTATGAAGCTCTTTTTTAGAAATTATACAGTTTTTAACTATAGTTTTAATTCTGAAAGTAGCAAAAATTTTCTTTTTAAATATACTAAAACATTTTTAGCAACGGTACAAATGTGCAACTAGAAACAAAACAGAATGGTCGTAAGGTTTACTCCAATCTAGTTTCGACGAAAAAGAATTGGATTCTTGACGGCTTGTAACAAAACAATTTTGTAATAAAATGAATTTTTCTCTATTTTTGGACTGCAGTTGTTAAAATATAAATGTTATTTGCTAGATTTTATTTAACCAAACACTTTTCATTTCTTAGTATACGCTTTAAACTTGAAAGAAAATGTTTTATAGCTTTTGTTCTTTAGCATTTCTTTAAATATATGATAGATTTTACTTATAACTATACAAGAACGCAGGGAAAACTTTTTTTAAATATATTAAAAAGTTCTTAGCAAAGGTACAATGTGCTATTAGAAACATTAAAGAACGGATGTCAGGTTAACTACAATCGAGTTTCGACGAAAAAAAATGAAATTGTAAACGTAAAGTAACTAAATAATGTAGTAATAAAATGATTTTTTTCTTTTTTCTTGACTGCAGTTGTCCTAATATGAATTCAATTAGCATAATTCTTTCAGACCTAACACTTATTATTTGTGAGTATACGCTTTAAAGCTTAAAAGAAAACGTTTCATAGCGTCTGTTAATTATCACTTTTTTAGATTGTATTTATTTTATAAATACAATTTAATCCAGAAAGTTGCAGAATTTTCTTTTTAAATATAATTATACATTTTTGGAAACTGTAAAAATAAACTACTAGAATCTAAACAGAATAGATGTTTAGTTGACTACAATCGAATTTCTTTAAAATTTATTGGAATTTTACCCGTGCAGTAACAAAAAAAAGTTGTAATAAAATAATTTTTTCTCTTTTTTTTGGACTGCAGTKGTTAAAATATAAATTTTATTTGCTAAATATTATTCGAACTAATACTTTTCATGTGTTAGTTTACGCATTAAAACTTGAAAAAAAATGTTTTATAGCTTTTGTTCTACAGCATTTCTTTAGACATCTGATAGTTTTTACTAATAATTGTTCTAGAAAGCAGCGACAATTTTTCTTAAATACATTAAAAAGTTTCTGGCTACGGTACAATTTGCTATTAGAAACAAGACAGAATAGATGTCAGGTTAACTACAATCGAGTTTAGACGAAAAAGATTTGAATTCTACACGTATTAATACCAAAAAATGTTGTAATAAAATGATTTTTTTCTTTTTTCTTGACTGCAGTGGTCCAAATATAAATGATGTTTGCTTAATTCTTTCGGATTTATCACTTTTTATTTGTAAGTATACGCTTTAAAGCCTGAAAAAAACGTTTTATAGCGTCTGTTAAATAGCAATTTTTTAGATTGTTTTTAATATATATGAGTTTCAGAGGGAAAGTTGAAGACAGTTAATAAATTTTGAGGAACAAATTTATTTGATCTTGTTGAACGTTTCGTCCCTTACTGGGGACTTCCTCAGCATCTACAAAATTTTTTTTTTTTTCTTTATGGTATTTTATAATTATGACTTTTTAAAAAAATATATAAACATTACAATAAATAAAAAAATAAATAAATAAACTTTCAATTTTTTACCTCGATCACCTAGTTCACGCGTCATTACATATTATTTAAGAGTCATACATTATAATAAATTAATTATTCCTAAACAACCTTACTTAGTCACATGTAATCATATACAGAATTCTATCTAGATTAGTGTTTAATAATCTAGGTATCATCCATATTATGATGTCCTCTGTCAATGTGTCTTATTATGATAATTAAATTTTAATATTTCGTTATATATGTTGCTTAGATTATTTGTATTTGTCCTGTAGTTGACTGTCTTGTTGTTTGTTATATGGTACATTTCGCTTATGTTTCTTTTGTACCAATTATCTTCTTTATCTAAA
>NW_014570238.1:20058-22323 GCF_001313835.1 Polistes canadensis
AAAGGAACTGGAAAGGGTAACATGCCTTCAATATTTTTTAGGATATAATTCATCACTAGATTGGCTAGCACTGGACTTGCTGGATTACCCATGCTAGCACCACCCATTTGTTGGTAGATCGACCCGTTAAACTAGAAGTAGCTCGATTCAAAACAGAACTGTATAAGTTCCACCAAGATATTCTCCGGGACTTTTATGGGTTTTCCAAATTCTTTCCAATCTTCATTGATTATTTTTAATATGAGTTCTTTTTGAATGTTGGTAAAAAGGGAGACTACATCCAATGATACTAGTATGTATCCTTTTGGTAATTTTATTTCCCTTATAAAGTCCGCAAACTCAAAAGAATTTTTGATGGAAAAAACAAGTTTGCTTAATACAGATTTTGTTAGTGTCTGATGTATAAATTTTGCTATTTTGTAGCACGGTGACCCTATGGAACTAACAACTGGTCTTAAAGCACATTCTTTTTTGTGAGTTTTTCTTTTTCCATATAGTTTTGGCGCTTTGGGTTTTAATTTTTAACTACGCTTTAATTCAGATGATAGCGAATTTTTCTTTTTACGTATATTAAATATTTTTTAGCGAAGGTAAATAAGTGCTTTTAGAAACAATACAGAAAAGATGTTTTGTTTACTACAATCAAGCTTTGTTGAAATATAATTGAATGCTACACAAAAAGTAATAATAAAAAGTTTTAATAGAATGATTTCTTTCTGTTTTCTTTGACGGCAGTTATTGTTAAATAAATGATATATGCTAGTTTTATTGGACCAAACACTTTTCATTTGCTACTATACGCTTTAAAATTTGAAAGAAAACGTTTTATAGCTTTAGTTACATTGCTCTTTTTTAGAAATTTTATAGTTTTTAACAACGATTTAATCCAGAAAGTAGCAAAAATTTTTCCTAAATATATTAAAAAGTTTCTAGCGACAGTACAATGTGCTATTAGAAACAAGAAAGAATGGATGTCATGTTAACTACAATCGAGTTTCGACGAAAAAGAATTGAATTTTTCACGTAATGTAACCAAAAAATGTTGTAATAAAATGATTTTTGCTCTATTTTTGGAGTGCAGTTGTTAAAATATAAATGTTTTTTGCTAGATTTTATTGGACAAAACACTTTTCATATGTTAGTATACGCTTTAAAACTTGAAAGAAAATGTTTTATAGCTTTTGTCCTGCAGCATTTCTTTAGATATATATAGTTTTTACTTATAATTATACTAGAAAGCAGCAAAAACTTTTCTTAAATATATTGAAAAGTTTTTAGCGAAGGTGCAATGTGCTGTTAGAAACATTACAGAATGGATGTCAGGTTGACTACAATCAAGATCCAACGAAAAAGAATTGAGTTCTAAACGTAAAGTAACCAAAAAATGTCGTAATAAAATGATTATTTTCCTTTCTGTGGACTGTAGTAGTTTAAATATAAATTAAGTAAGCATAATATTTTCGGACTTAACACTAATTATTTATAAGTATACACTTTAAAGCTTGAAAGAAAACGTTTCATAGCGTCAGTTAAATAGCACTGTTTTAGATTGTATTTATTTTGTAACTACGATTTATTCCAGAAAGTAGCGGAAATTTCTTTTTAAATATAATAATAAATTTTTAGCAACAGTAAGAATAAACTACTAGCAACTAAACAGAATGGACGTCAGGTTTACTACAATCGAGTTTTGTTGAAAAAGAATTGAATAGTTCACGTAATGTATCCAAAAAATGTTGTAATAAAATGGTTTTTTCTCTTTTTTGGACTGCAGTTGTTAAAATTCGAATTTTATTTGCTAGATTTTATTGGACCGAACACTTTTAATTTGTTAGTATACGCTTTAAATCTTGAAAAAAGATTTTATATAGCTTTTGTTCTATAGCTTTTGTTTAGATATCTGATAGTTTTCACTAATAATTAATCTAGGAAGCAGCAAAAACTTTTCGTAAATATATTGAAAAGTTTTTAGCGATAGTACAATGTGCTATTAGGAACATGACTGAATGGATGTCCCAATCAAGTGTTTCCAAATACTTTTTCACGGAAGCCGCTACATATGGACGAGCATTTTCATGCAGGAGAATAATTTTTTCGTGTCTAGAATACTGTTGAGGGCGTTTTTCCTTCAGAGCTCGGCTCAATCTCATTAATAGTGTTCGATAGAAGGCTCCGGTGATTGTTTTGCTCGGATAAAGCAACTCATAATACACTACACCCAGCTGATCCCATCAAGTACACAGCATGAGTTTTTCCCGTGAATAT
>NW_014570238.1:23058-25325 GCF_001313835.1 Polistes canadensis
AGAAAACAATATTATTAAAAGTTATGTTGTTTTTAAACGTCCAAACTAATTTTTAAGCAGGTTATGATCAGCGAAATTTTAAAGAAGCTCTGCGCTGCACTATCTACCCTAAAACAGCGGAAACATATTATTAAATCTAATAATAAAATAATTTTTTTCTGTTTTATTTGACTGCAGTTGTTGTAAAATAAATGATATATGCCAGATTTTTTTAGAATTAAAACTTTTTATTTGTTAGTATACGCTTTAAAACTTAATAGAAAATTTTTTATATCTTTTGTTATGAGGCACTTTTTTAGAAATTTTATAGTTTTTAACTTTAGTTTTAATCGTGAAAGTAGCAAAAATTTCTTTTTAAATATAATAATACATTTTTAGCAACGGTACATATAAGGTACTGGAAAAAATACAGAATAGACATCAGGTTTACTACAATCGAGTTTCGTTGAAAAAGAATTGAATCCTTTACGTAATGTTACCAAAAAATGATGTAATTAATTGATTGTTTCTCTTTTTTTGTACTGAAGTTGTTAAAATATAAATTTTATTTGCTAGATTTAATTGGACCAAGCACTTTTCATTTGTTAGTATACGCTTTAAAACTTGAAAGAAAATGTATTATAGCTTTTGTTCTACAGCATTTCTTTAGATATTTGATAGATTTTACTTAGAATTAATCTAGAAAGCGGCGAAAACTTTTCTTCAATATATTATAAAGTTTTTAGCGAAGGTAAAATGTGCTATTAGAATCATTACAGAATGGACGTCAGGTTGATTACAATCGAGTTTCAAAGAAAAGAATTGAATTCTAAACGTAAAGTAACCAAAAAATGTCGTAAAAAAATGATTTTTTTCCTTTTTTTTTACTGCAGTAGTCCAAATAGAAATTGTGTTAGCATAATTCTATCGGACTTAACATTTATTATTTGTAATTATTCGCTTTAAAGCTTGAAAGAAAACGATCCATAGCGTCTGTTTAATAGCACTTTTTTCAATAGTATTTATTTCATAACTACGATTTAATCCAGAAAGATGCGGAAATTTCTTTTTAAATATAATAATACATTTCTAGCAACAGTAAAAATGAACTACTGGCAACTAAATAGAATGGACGTCAGGTTTACTACAATCAAATTTGGTTGAAGAAAAATTAAATTCTTCACGTAAAGTAACAAAAAAAAAGTTGTAATAATATGATATTTTCTTTTTTTTATACTGCAGTTGTTAAAATTTAAAAGTTATTTGCTAGATCTTATTGGACCGAACACTTTTCATTTGTTAGTATACGTTTTAAAACTTGAAGGAAAATGTTTTATAGCATTTGTTCTACAGCATTTTTTTAGATATCTGATCGTTTTCACTAATAATTAATCTATAAAGCAGCGAAAACTTTTCCCAAATATATTGAAAGCTTTTAGCGAAGGTAAAATGTGATATTAGAAAAATTACAGAATGGATGTCAGGTTGACTACAATCGAGTTTCGACGAAAAAAAAATTGAATTCTAAACGTAAAGTATCCAGAAAATTTCGTGATAAGATGATTTTTTTCCTTTCTCTTGACTGCAGTTTCCTAATATAAATTAAATTAACATAATTCTTTGGGACTTAACACTTAATATTTGTTAGTATACGCTTTAAAGCTTGAAAGAAAACGTTTCATAGCGTCTGTTAAATAGCACTTTTTTAGATTGTATTTATTTTATAACTACGATTTAATCCAGAAAGTAGCGGAAATTTCTTTTTAAATATAATATTACATTTTTAGCAACGGTAAAAATGAACTACTGGAAACGAAACAGAATAGATATTTTGTTGACTATAATCAAATTTCTTCATAGTATAATTGAGTTCTAAACGTGAAGTAACCAAAGAAAGTTGTAATAAAATAATTTTTTCTCTTTTTTTTAGACTGCAGTGGTTAAAATATAAATTTTATTTGCTAAATATTATTCGAACTAATACTTTTCATGTGTTAGTTTCCGCTTTAAAACTTGAAAGAAAATGTTTTATAGCTTTTGTTCTATAGCGTTTCTTTAGATATCTGATAGTTTTCATTAATAATTAATCTTGAAAACGGCAAAAACTTTTTTTAGATTTATTGAAAAAATTGTAGCGAAGGTACAATGTGCTATTAGAAACATTACAGAATAAATGTTAGGTTTACTACAATCGAGTTTCGACGAGAATGAATTGAACTCTAAACGTAAAGTAACCAAAAAATGTCGTAATAAAATAAGTTTTTTCCTTCTTCTTGACTGCAGTAGTC
>NW_014570239.1:0-10316 GCF_001313835.1 Polistes canadensis
TAAACTTAGTAATAATATTAATAAATTTTGGATAAGAAAAAAAAAAAATCTTAGTTTCGTATAATGTGACAGGAAGATAAACCGCAACCATTGAATACTGGTTATATAATGATTACTATTGGATAACCCGCTTTGCTATACAAAATCTTCACTGGGACGTGACACCACCTCACTTAAAGAAGAAGCACGAAGGAGTCCACTATTGAGTGCTTCGTAAAACATTACATCTATTAAAAACTTTATCTTCTAAAGTAAAACGCACGTGCTTACCGGGTGGATCTGTTTGTGAGGTGCTCGCTGCACTGGACGTCTGGGCGTTGTCTCCCGTGTCTCTTTTATCTTCTAGCCGTCCCGTTGTTACTTCTTTAAGCTCTGCTGCTTCTTCCTATGGCCTCGTACTTTTGCCGCTTTTTGTATTTTTCAAGTGCAGGAGCAGGTTTTCTAGCAATCCCCAAATGGCACCAAGCAAATGTACGCTCTACCCGTAAACAAAATGAAGCGCATAACCCCGTAGCACTGAGTCTATAATGAGCTTTATAAATTTAAAAATTACAATTAGTTTTAAATAGCTGCACTAACTAAACCAAACTTCAAGAGACCCTTCCACAAACGTAAGGCGACGTTTTCTGTCAGTTTTTCTAGTTCACTTTAACTCACTAAGTTGACAGTGTCCAAGCTGTTCCCCTGAATCTTATGACCTGCTGCTCCCTTAGCAAAGTTGTTTATTATAAAGAGCTGCTCGAAAGGGAACATAAGATGATCACGCAAGTTGTTTAAATCTTTTTGCGAGTAAATTCCGCTCGTAGCGAGAGAACCTGCGTTAGTGTATTTCTATTTCATTTCTACCTCCTGTGTTACCTATATGGTTCTCTAGAAAAAGTTGGTTTAGGTAAAGCTGGTACCACGTTCCCTCTACAAAGTATTCCAAAAGTAGAAAAGGGTAACAGAGCTCCTGCGTGCCTCCGTTTACCAAAATCCTAGACCTTGGTCTTGGAAACATGCTGGAGTTTTTGTGCAGCACAGGCAATTCCCGGTAGCATCCTTCCGTGTGCCTAATTTTTACAGGTACTTAAGTACACTTGACGATGTGGGCTACCTCACCTCCGATGACCGCCAAAAATCCGGGTTTTTTATAATGGCGCTGGCAAAGACGTCGGGAAGAACGTATGCCAAGGCAAGTGCGTTTTTAATTACATGCTTTTCCAAGTTGCATCTCTGCTGGAGTACACTGGTGTAGAGCTTTTCTAATTGATTACGGTAATGTTTCTTTACATACACGAATTGGGAATTTACGTAGGCAAATATATAAATGTTATAAGATTTGATCGTTTCTTCTGTTGTAGACGTTTTTCTCTTTTGGGTTTCCAAAATGAACAACTTTGAGTGTACAGTCGTAATTAACGTGTACCTAAACAGATAATGTTCGTCCTCCCTGATTGGGGCAAATACCGTTTCTCCCTCCGTAACAGTGTACATGGTAGCTGAATGTTTATTCCTTGCCGTTGATGTATCCCTTGTCGCCAGACCCTTGTACAACGCTGAATACTGGTCGAACCTGCAGGATAAAGATCAAAACACTGTCCAAAAGGCATATCCGTTTTTGTCGGTGAGGCAGGAACCCTCGGTAAAGGTGCTAATAATGTGACCTTTTAAAGAAATCAGGTCTTGTCTTATTTTTACTGCGCGAGTGTATGTTCTGATGTCTGTACGCATAGTACCCTGTACAATAATGCTTTTATAATTACCACCAGCATCAGAGTATTGAGACCCAAGGCATTTGCCATCGGTTCCAACCGAACAAGCAAAAAATGACGCTCCGGTAATCCGTGGTATTAACCTTAAGGCTAATCACTTTTGTAAAAGAATTAAGAGCGAATGTTTTAGTGTTTATTAAAGATCTGCACACATCTGATGACACGTCGAGTAGATATATTCGACGCCCTTTATGGACAGCAGAGATGTGCGAACTCATACCGCAGGAATAAATTTTCCGATCTATCTCAATTCTGCACTGGTAAACTGTTGTTTCACTATAGTCTTTTAACTGCAACAGCTAAACGTATGTGGTTGTCTTTGTCGGCGTTAGTGTAGGGATGTTGCAATCCCCTGCACCAAGAAGCGAGACGGCGGTAATGTTAGCGGCTGCTCCTCAGCAGTCATATTCAAGTAGTGCGGTCGTCGTACAGATAATTGCGTCCACGACGATGGTGATTTTGATGAACATATTTCTTTGAAATTAATGTTGATTCAAAATAGATTTTAATAAGCAGTATTTGAATGCGAACTTATAGGAACTCGTCTCAAGCTTGTTAAGCGTATCTTCACATGTTCGATGATAGCGTTAAGCAAATCCAATAATAACTAACGATACCTTAATAAAAATCGATATTTTAAAAACTCTATTTCAAGACAATAATAAAAAAGTTGTTTCAGACAAAAAAGTAGTCATCAACTTTCCAGTAATAAGTAACGAGCTTGAGCCCTTTCCATTAAAATCGAATAGTTACAAATTGTATTATGCTTCGTAACATAATACGACATTTCCGTAGAAGCTGCCGCAGTTTAGCACGTTTTCACTTCATTTTATTAACAAGAACGATTTTGTCGAATGTAAAAATATAAGTTTAAATCGTTCATGAAGTTCGAGAAAAATTAGGTGCTAAGCAAGTTTATAAAGTTACGAGGTTAACTACCAGGAGGGTATATAAAAAAAAATTATTAAAAATTAATTTAGTAGACAGCTTGAGAGGAGTTGAGATTCTTTTATTGTTAAGAATGACCTACTATTGTCTACTGAAGGTATCTCTTAATGTGTTCGCCTGTGAATGATGGTTATAAATCGTCTATAAGAAGCTATGTATATCTATATGTAGCGCCTCTTAAAATAGAGTGGAAGATTCCCCCACTGACACTACTTTGACCTGTATTAAGAAAAAAAAATTATTTCAGCACCTATACTTAGTAAATATGTAGGTATTACAAACAATAGCAGTTCTAAAAGTATTAGTTAATATTTGGAATGAGTAGGCTTATTTCCCAAAGATTTTCACTTTATCTTTGTGAACAATTCTGGTCCTATTTTTGTAACTAATCTTTACATTATTTTTAGGAAGCACTTCCAGAATTTGGTGTGGGCCGGTGTATTCATTTCCTCATTTAGATGTTTACTGCTTTACAAGATAAACCCTCTGACCAACAACGAGGTTTTGACAACGAGCCTAACGATCATAGTAAACTTGGGATCTTATTTTTGCTCCAACCTAATTCTGTCCTGTCACTACTTGCGAACAAAGTATCTTATGAACTAGATTTAGATAATATTTAAGATATGTGTTATCAAAATCTTCATTCGTATGTTCGTTTTCGGAGGGAATATTAGCTTGTTTACCAAAGACTAGCTCATAAGGAGTGAATTTCGTCCCCTTATAAATGCTTGTATTATCAGAGAACATAGAAAGTGTGAGCCATTTATCCCACTCTCAATTCTTTTTAATAAAATGTTTTAAATATTCGATCAAAACAATGTGTGATTGCTCTAAAGAACTATTTGATTACAGATGGAATGCTGTAGTTCTAATCTGYTTGCATTTATACTGTCGTGCAATAGACATTAAAAGAAAACTAGTGAAATTGGTCCCCTGGTCTGTAAGTATAATTTTTTGGGCACTAAATATATTAAAAAAATTTTGAACTATTCCATTCGCAATATCGACTAATGTTGCTGCTTTAAGAGGTACAGCAATAAAAAATTTAGTCAAGAGATCCTCTATAGTAAGAATAAATTTGTTGCCAGTTTTTGTTTCTAGTAACGGTCCGACTATATCCATAGCTACCTTGTCTAACGCAGCTCCAGGCGTATCGGTGATAATCATCGGTTCTTTTGACATTATTCTGGTTAATTTTTTAATTTGAAATCTTTCGCAGTTCCTTACGAACTCTTGAACTTCCTGTTTCATGCTTTTCCCAAAATACTTTTCGCAAACTCTGGCATAAGTTTTAGTAACTCCCTTATGTCCACCGACAGGTGAGGAGTGGCATACGACAAGTATTTCTTTTCGCTTCTCTGGAGAAGGAATTGTCGCCTTTCCAGCAAAAATTATAATTTTGCAAGATTTGAAATTGAATGCGTTACATAATTTTCTTTGATCTTGTTGCAATGATTGTCAAAGTAAAAAGTCTTTGCTATGCTAACCGAGGTAAGACCCAATTCGCGGGTAACGGTAAATAAAGACTCTAGCGCTTCTATCAAAATTTTATATTTAATACTATTCGCACAATGTTCTTTTACTGGAATAGTATTTAAATAAAACTTGCTAATATTAGTAACTTTAGCACGTGCTAAAGTCAACTCTTCAAGTTTGGGCAAAAGTTTCGATTCGCTAAGAAGTTTTGCACCAACGTTAAACAGCGTGCCTTCTAGATCAGTAAAAATTACTAAATTGTCTTACTGTAAAATTAACAGGTCTCTTGTTATATCTAAATTTGACGTAAGCACTAGCGTGTGAGTATTAAGGCGCGCCTGCCGCAGGGAATAAAGAATATTATAATCACTTGTACCTCCCGTGTCAGAGCCCACGTTGTTTGTCTCTCCCGTATTAGTTACAGCACATAGCGATTCAGTCAGGTCGTTGATCCAACCAGGTGTTTTGTCGAAGACGTCTGTATCGTCTATACCGATGTCAATGTAACTGTCCTCGTCGTCGGTCTGATTTTCTTTAGTTTCAAATTGTATTAGGCGGTCGCCTGAGCCACTTGCACTCACGGGTAGCACCTTGCTAACTTAATACTCCACTTTGCGAGTTGTAAAGTAGGGTCCCTGACCGATTTTAGCCATACTAGAGGTCGATGGTCGGTAACTAATGTAAATTCTCTAACATACAAAAAGGGTGGGAAATAGTTCACTTCGTAAACAATTGCTAGCAGTACCCGCTCTATGGAAAAGTAATTTATCTCTGCTCTGTTTAATATTCGAGAGCAGTATGAAATTGGTAAATCTTTGTAAATTGGACCCTGGCTTAAGACTGCACTGATTGCATATCCGGAAGCATTGGTGGTAACATTGAAAGGTAATTCAAAATTGGGAAAGGCCAAAATTGGTTCTTTGCAAAGTGTGTCGCGCAACGAAAAAAAGCTAATTTCCTGAGTTCGTCCTCATTTGAAAGGAATGTTCTTTTTAACAATTCAGAAATTGGCTTTAATAATTTCGAAAAAGCAGGTATGTATCTCCTGTAATAGCCAGCAAGACCTAAGAACTGTCTAATTGATTTAATATTTCTTGGTCGACGGAATTCTTTTACTGCTACCACTTTCCTTGGATCTGGCTTTACGCCGTCTCTACTTATAATATGGCCCAAATAAGAAACTTCCCGTCTTAGGAATTCGCACTTATCGGGCTGTAACCTTAGATTGGCCCTACGTAGGCTTTGCGCGAGTTTATCAAATTTAGACTCGTGTTCGCTCAGCGATCTAGAGAATAGAACTACGTCATCTAAATAAACAAACATTTCCTCGCCCTGCAACCCGGTTAAACGTAATCCATTAATCTCTGAAGTGTGGCAGGCGCGTTCCTAAGACCAAATGGCATTCTGGTAAATTCGTAAGAGCCATATGGTGTTAAAAAAGCTGTCTTAGCTTGATCATTGGGATACATTTTTATTTAATGGAAACCCGATTTTAAATCAAAGATGGAGAAATATTTTTTCTGCCTCTAAATGATCAAGTATTTCCGTTATATTATGAATGGAGTAAGCATCACCTACTGTCTTTTTATTTAAATTACGGTAATCTATTACCATTCTACACTTAKGGTTTCCTCCAGAATCCGCTTTCTTKGAAACTGTCCCTAATGGAGATTTATTAGGCGAAATAGATGGTTTTATTATACCATTTTCTAACAAATCGGATGCYTGACGTGTGATTTCCTCTTTGTGGACAGGTGGAAATCGGTACTGTTTTGTGTGCACAGGAACGTTATCGATTGTAACAAATTTGTGCCTGTGTATGTCCGTACATCCGAGAGGTTCGCCCGTTAAATGGAAAATGTCTGCATTGTCTTCAATTAACTTGCAAGCAGACCGTGCTTCTTCTAATTTTAGGTGATCAAGGCGGAGAAGTGCCTTGACAGATTCGGTTTGAGAGGATGTAAAATAAKGTTTGCTTAAAGAGTATCAAATTTTGGACTCTCTTCTCCATTCTTTTCGGTGAAAATTGTATGGATAAAGGATAGGATCTCGGACGAGTCAGGATCGTTAGTTTTGTTACCAGCATTAGATCCTGAATTTAAAAGGGTATCTTCACTAAAGTTCGAAAGTTCCAAACGCGGGATTTTAAACTTATACTGCTCTGATTTAGATTTTGGAATCTTGAAAAATTCTTTTCCGTTATTATATTTAATTAAAGCTTTGCCAGCATAAATACTAGCTGGAAGCTGTAAAAGGGGCATGTAGCCATCTAAAATTTCTAAGTTTTTAATGTAGCAGTATGAAATTTTAGACGAACGTGACGGAACGCAAACACTTTTGCTTCTTGAGAAGGTTACRGACATATTCTTAAAATTSAAGCATCCGAGAGTATTAWTAAAAATAGCGGATCTGGATCCTGTAAAATTCATCTTCAAGATACCTTTAAAGTGAGTGGGGAAGTTCCTCGTCGTCTACATGAAATAAAACGTCTTCCCCGAATATGCAAATAACTAAAGTACCCAGTGTGCTCTGTTTTTCAAGAGTGATTTCCGTCAACTRTAGTAAGTCCGTCCTGTCAATTTTTGATAAAGGTCTAATACAATTCTTTTGAAGACAATTAATTTCAGCGCTAGTGTCAATCATAAATGTCACGTGTCCAGTCAGTCGAGGTGAGAAACCTGTGACATAAGGAGACTCCCACATTGGATTATACTTTATTTGCTTAATCGCGACGGTCCCGGTCTCTAAACTAGACTGTTTGGACGCTCCTTGGTMGGCGGGGAGCGACTGGCGTCTTTCGCTGCATCCYGCCAAAGTTTCCTGAATTAGGATTCTCGATTTTATATTTAACTTTTTTGCATTCGAGAATCTGTTGTCCCAAATTCTTACAATTCTTACATCTCTTTAATGGAATCTTCTTTTTAGAAGAAGACTCAGATTTAGTAGGAGATTTAGGTTTGCTGGGAGATTTTATTTCAGGCTTGAAAGAGAAAGGGCAACCCGTCTTCTGCCAACAATTGTCCTCCGAATGCCCGTCTCTTTTACAATAATTACAGTTTATAGAATKRTTAATTGGTCTAACGTTTGCGACGCGACCTTTAATCATTTAAGTACCGAATTTACTTTCTTCCTCTTTGATTTGTTTGTCTATTCTTAGGAGGCAAATTAAAATTTTGTCAAAGTTGTTATAATACTMAAACTTAAAGGCCGTCTTATAATCCCGAGGTAGACCCATAATGAGTGCATCTAATCCCTCTTTCTTAATTGCTAACCTCACCCTGCGTTCCACAAACCCTCAGTTTTTCGTCGTTTCGTCTAGAAACGACTGAGTAAGTTCCTTTATTCGACTAAAATAATCGAGCACATCTTCGCCCGGTCTCATGAATTCCGTAGCAAGCTGTTCCCTGTAGTAGTTTGATCCGCTAGAAGGCAGAGACGCGACTTTTAGTCTTCCTATAAGGTGTTCTACTTTACCGATTCTAAGACCTTCAGGGACCAGATACGCGTGACCGCTAAGTTTTGAAAGGAGAAGCCTAGTGAGAGATGTTTCTACCTCGGTTGAAAAACCCGCTGGAAAAGATTCGAGCKYGCGTCGACATGCCCTAGAAAACTGTGTCACAGAAATATTTTGTCCATCAAATTTCGKKACATGTTCTATAAGTTCCCGTAATTTTAACGAAGAGTGTGCCAAATTAGGAAGAGGAGCAAATAGAGCCATTCTTTTTATATCTCTAATGTTCTGCCYTAAATCCTCGACTTCCCTTTTCAATTCGCTTTCGCCATCAAAATAGGGTTTTACAGTTCTCCGTCGTGGAGCTGCTGTTGGAGAAATAGGACGCGTAGAACCAGGAGTAGAAAACAACAGAAGAAAGGAGTCCACCGGAGGATCAGATCGTTCAAAACCCCGAAAACAGGACATATCTTTACCTAAGGATCTTCTAATTTCCTCCCCATTAAACGCGAGTCTTCGTTCCCAACTCAAGTTCCCGTTTACAAAGTTCTTCTTGTTTTTTTAAGCGCCTCTTCTTGCGTTTTACAAAATATATCTTGTAAATTCATAATTTCCTCCATCCTCCCACGCATTACCGAATTTATGTCGCTAAGTTAAGATTTCTGTTCTATCATAGCCTCTYCATTGATTGGAGTATCTGGTCTAATTCTCTCTTGCTCTTGCGACGTTTTAAACTTTGCAAATAAAGTTACGGAACAAAAGTTAAAGATTCTTAAAATTCAAARAAAAAATTGAAAAAGAAATAAAAGGKTAACTTGACAAGCTAACCCTTCTGTTGGCGATCCTACGGCTGCCACCAGTTTTGTCATGTGACGTCTTCGCAGTTGAACKAGTAACCCCACAAAAATTGCCCTATTTTCAGTCAGTTCGTTAAGCCGGTACTGTACCAGGAATCTGAGCTAGAAGAGTTAATAACTCGCAAGTTTAAAAGAAAAATGCGGTGTACTYACCCTTGAAAATCTTTTTATATGACCTCTTGAGTGAATAATGCAAAATCTTGATGATCTACTTACCCAATTGCCCTCGAACCGATTGCGTCGATTGGACGGTCGCAGGACTTCGGTGTAATAAAAGATATAGTCGTTAAAATAATGTCACYTAATGCACAGGTAAAACCAAAGTATATTCTTAAAAGTTGCACAAATAGTAACACAAGTATACCTTAACAAATAATGGAAAAGTCTGTCTTTCAAGCCAACAAAACAAAGAAGAGTATCTTGAAAAAGACTGCTCTTTACCAAGCGTATAAAGAAGACAAATCTTAAAAAAGAGTTTTCTTAGGCCGKTTTATTGGAAGAGAGACTCTCAAGCTCTAAACGTATAAGTACATAATATTGAAACAAAGGTTATTATTATTTTCGTTTTACGAGTTTTGWGGTTGCCGGTAGACCGCCGGCGAGGAGCCCCCTGGCTCCAAACGTCGCGAACAGCACAACCAAGTGGGATGTACCCCTATTTGCGTTAGGTGCCCCCTCTACTACCGACCCTTACCAACTCGTKAGAAAKKAATGCGTCGACCTCTTAGTTTTGCACGTGCGAATAAATATTATGTACAATCTAACGCTAAACTGCACTGTCAGCTGGGAACAAAATTTCCCTCAGAAAAATATCGGTTACTATCAAGCGCTAAACTGCTGTGTCAGCTGGAAATGGAATTTGCGCTACAAAAATATCGGTTACTATCAAGCAGTTGTTCTTGGAACTGCACGTGCGTCTTATACCCTAGCTAAGAGATTTCCTTATACTGTTTGCGTGCCCTTACCAAGAGCGTGAGAACCTACGTGCAAGATAACATTATTATTTTATATAAATGTTATTATTAATAAGAATTATTTGTTCTATTAGTTGCCATTAATCGTCAAAGTTATTYTCAAATAATRGTAAAGTTACCTAAATGTTATTTGCTGCAATCACCTAATTAATAATGAATGCTAATAGTAATWAGTATACTAGCTAAACGGTAAATACTAAATGTCGGTATTGTAGAAGCACAAAGTCGGTATTACCGACTTTCACATATCAAAAGACCCGCTTACCGACTTCGGTTGTAGGTAAGGCAGGTTTCCCTATTAACAACAATYGACACATGTTTTTACCATTATCGTATGCTGAAAAACCATCGATGGTCGTTCATAAGAGCGCTTAATACGAATAGAATTCACAGTGTATATAATCATAGGTGAATTATTATAAGGGAAATAATCGTATTGTTAAACACGAGATTAGTAATGTTTACTTAATTGACATATTACGTAGAAAAATATAGAAAGCTACAGTATACATTGTTACTAWACGCATATGTGATTTGTGTAAGTAAAAATATGTAAGTAACAAAAATTTAAAATTTTTTCGTATAATGTGACAGGAAGATAAACCGCAACCATTGAATGCTGGTTATATAATGAATAACATTGGATAACACGACCTGCTATACAAAATCGTCACTAGAACGTGACAAGTCCTAAAAAAGAGAAAAAATAATTTAATACAACTTTTTTTTGTTAATTTACGTGTAAAATTTAATTCTTTTTCGACGAAATTCGATTGTAGTCAACCTAACATCTATTCTGCTTAGTTTCAAATAGCACTTTTTTACCGTCGCTAAAAATTTTCAATTTATTTAA
>NW_014570239.1:11488-13853 GCF_001313835.1 Polistes canadensis
ATTTTGACTACTGCAGTCAAAAAAAAGAGAATAAATCATTTTATTACAATTTTTTTTGGTTACTTTACGTAAGGACTTCAACTCTTTTTTAACGAAACTCGATTGTAATAAACCTAACATCCATTCTGTTTAGTTTCTAGTAGCCCATTTTTTCTGTCGCTAAAAATTTTTCAATAAATTTATAAAGAAGTTTCGCTACTTTCTGTATTAAATCGCAGCTAAAAACTATAAAACTTCTAAAAAAGTGCTATATAACAAAAGCTATGAAACGATTTCTTTCAAGTTTTATAGCGAATACTAACAAATAAAAAATTTTATGTCCAATAATATTTTGCAAAAATCATTTATATTTTGAAAACTGTAGTTCTAAAAAAGAGAAAGTCATATTATTACAACATTTTTTTGTTATTTTACAAGTAGCATTTAATTCTTTATCGACAAAAATCGTTTGTAGGTAATTGTTTATCTATTCTGTTTAGTTTCAAATAACACATTTTTACCGTCGCTAAAAATTTTTTAATAAATTTAAAAGAAATTTTCGCTACTTTGTGAATCTAATTACAGTTAAAAACTATAAAACTTCTATAAAAGTGCTATTTAACAGAAGCTATGACACGGTTTCTTTCAAGCTTTAAAGCGTATACTTAAAAATAAAATTTTTAAGTCAAAAATAATTTTGGCAAACATTTTTATTGTCGCTAAAAATTTTTCAATATATTTAGAAAAATTTTTGAAACTTTCCGGTTTAAATCGTAGTTACAAACTATAAAATTTCGAAAAAGGTGCTGTTTTACATAAGCTATAAAACGTTTTCTTTCAAGTTTTCATGCGTTTACTAACAAATAAAAAGTGTAAGGTTACACAAAATCTAGCTAATATTATTTATATTTCAACCACTGCATACCAAAAAAAGGGAAAAAATTATTTTATAAAAACTTTTATTGATTACTTTACGTGTAGAATTCAATTTTTTTCAAAAAAATTCGATTGTAGTCAACCTCAAATCTTTTCTGTTTAGTTTCTTAAAGCTGATTTTTACCGTCGCTAGAAATTTTAAAATATATTTAAAGGAAATTTTTGCTACTTTGTTGAATAAATCATAGGTAAAAACTATAAGATTTTTAATAAAGTTCTAATATCAAAAGCTATAAAACGTTCTCTTTCCAGCTTTAAAGCGTATACCAACAAATAAAAAGTGTTAAGTTCGAAATGTTTTGGCAAAAATCATTTACATTTCGAACACTTTAGTCAAAAAAAGAGAACAAATCATTTTATTACAACGTTTATAGGCTACTTTACATGTAGAATTCAATTCTCTTTCGAAAAAACTCGATTGTAGTAATCCTGACATCTATTCTGTTTTGTTTTTAGTAGCCCATTTTTACAGTCGCTAAAAATTTTCCAATATACTTAAAAAGAAATTTTCGCTACTTTCTCGATTAAATCGTAGTTAAAAACTATAAAATTTCTAAAAAGGTGATATTTTACAGAAGCTATGAAACGGTTTCTTTTAAGCTTTAAAGCGTATACTTACAAATAAATAGTTTTAAGTCCGATAAAATCTGGCAAAATATTATTTATATTTTAACAACTGCAGTCCAGAAAAAAATAAGAAATCATTTTATTAAAACTTTTTATGGTTACTTTACGTGTAGATTTCAATACTCTTTCGACGAAACTCGATTGTAGTCATCCTGACATCCATTCTTTTTAGTTTCCAATAGCACATTTTTACCGTCTAAAAATTTTTTTTTATATATCTAGAAGAAATTTTTGCTGCTTTTTAGATTAAATAATAGTTGAAAACTATCAGATTTCTAAAAAATTGTTTTATAAAAAAAGCGGTAAAACGTATTTTTCAAGTCTTAATGCGTATACTAACAAATAAAAAATTTTATGTTAAATAAAATCTAGCAAATATCACTTAAATTTTAACAACTGCAGTCCAAAAAAAGAGAAAAAATTATCTTATTAAAATTTTTTTTTAGTTACTTTACGTTTAGAATTTAAGTCTCTTTCGACGAAACTTGATTGTAATCAACCTGACATCCATTCTGTCTATTTTCAAATAGCAAATCTTTACCGACGCAAACAATTTTTTAATATATATAAGAGAATATTTCGCTGCTTTCTGGAATAAATAATAGTTAAAAACTATAAAATTTTTAAAAAAGAAGTATTTACAGAAGCTATGAAACAATTTCTTCCAAGCTCTAAAGCGTATAATTGCAAATAAAAAGTATTAAGTCCGAAAAGATTTGGCAAATATTATTAAATATCGAATACTGCAGTCAAAAAAAAGAGAAATATTTATTTCATTACAACTTTTTTTGGTTTCTTCACGTGTAGAATTCAATTCTTTTTC
>NW_014570239.1:14334-17118 GCF_001313835.1 Polistes canadensis
AATTTTTCATTAAATTTAAGAAAAATTTCCGCTGCTATCTTAAATTAATAATAATTGAAAACTACCAGATATCCAAAGAAGTGCTATATAACAAAAGCCTAAAAACTTTTACTTTTAAGATTTTAGGCGTATACTTACAAGTAAAAATTGTTTAGTCCGATAAAATACAGCAAATATAATTTATATTTTAACTACTGCAGTCCATTAAAATAGAAAAAATCATTTTATAACACCTTTTTTTGGTAACTTTACGTGTAGAATTCAATTCTTATTCGACGAAACACGATTGTAGTCCACCTGACATCCATTCTGTTTTGTTTCTAATAGCATTTTTTACCGTTGCTAAAAATATCTCAATATATTTAAAAAAAATTTTCGCTGCTTTCTAAATTGAATTATAGTTGCAAACTATCAGATTTTAAAGAAATGCTTTATAAACACATCTTTAAATAATTTAGTTTTAAGTTTTTAGGCGCATAGTTACAAATAAAATGTGTGTAGTCCGATAAGATCCAGCAAATATCATTTATATTTTTCCAACTGTAGTCCGAAAAAATAGAAAAAATCATTCTATAACGACTTTTCTCTGTGGTTCTACGTGTAGAATTGAACTCTCTTTCGACAAAGCTCGATTGTAGTATTCTGACATCCATTGTCTTGTTTCTATTAGCAAATTTTACCTTCGCTAAAAATTTTTAAATATACATAAAAAGAAATTTTCGCTCCTTTCTGGATTAAATAATAGTTAAAAACTATTCGATTTCTAAAGAAGTGCTATATAAAAACAGCTTTAATACTTTTTGTTTTAAATTTTTAGGCTTATACCTACAAATAAAAAGTATTCAGTCTACAAAAATTTAGCAAATAACATTCATATTTTACCAACTGCAGTCTAAAAAAATAGAAAAAATCATTTTACTACGACTTTTTTTGGTTACTTTACGTGTAGGATTCAATTCTTTTTCGACGAAATTCGATTGTAGTCAATCTAACATCCATTCTGTTTAATTTCTAATAGCAAATTTTTACTGTCGCTAAAAATTTTTTCGATATATTTAACAAAAGTTTTCGGTTCTTTCTGGATTAAATCGTAGTTAAAAAATATACAAAATCTAAAAAAGTTTTATTTTACAGAATTTATGAAACGTTGTATTTCAAGTTTTAAAGCGTATACTTACAAAAAAAAAGTATTTAGTCTAAGATAATCTAGCAAAAATCATTTATATTTCAACAACTGCAGTCCAAGAAAAGAGAAAAAGTCTTATTATTACGAATTTTTTTGGTTACCTTACGTGTACAATTCAACTCTCTTACAAGGAAACTCGATTGTAGTCAACATGACATAAATTCTGTCTTGTTTCTAATAGCACATTTTACCTTCGCTGAAAATTTTTCAATAAATGTAAGAAAAATTTTCGCTGCTATCTTAATTAAATATTAGTTGAAAAGTATCAGATATCTAAAGAAGTGCTATATAACAAAAGCCTAAAAACGTTTTCTTTTAAAATTTTAGGCGTATACTTACAAGTAAAAAGTGTTTAGTCCGATAAAATACAGCAAAAATCATTTATATTTTTCCAACTGCAGTCCAAAAAAATAGAAAAAAACATTTAATTTCGACTTTTTTTGGTCTTTACATGTAGAATTCCATTCTTTTCCGACGAAATTTGATTGTAGTCAACCTAACACCCATTTTGTCTAGTTTTTAATAGCACATATTTACCTTTGCTAAAAGTTTTTTAATATATTTAAAAAGAAAATTTGGCTGCTTTCTGTATTGAATAATAGCTGAAAACTATCAGATTTCCAAAAGAGTGCTATATAATAACATCTTGAAAACTTTTCGTTTTTATTTTTTAGGCATATAGTTACAAATTAAAAGTGTTTGGTCTGATGCGAATTAGCAAATATCATTCAAATTTAAACAACTGCAGACCAAAAAAAAAGAAAAAATCATTTTATTACAACGTTTTTTTGTTACTTTACGTAGAGAATTCAATTCTTTTTCAACGAAACTCGATCGTAGTAAACATGACATCTATTCTGTTTTTTTTTTGCAGCACATTTTTACTGTCGCTAAATATTTTTAAATATTTTTAGGAGAAAATTATCGCTTCTTTGTGGATTAAATCGTAGGTAAATACTATGAAATTTCTAAAAAAGTGCTGTATAACAAAAGCTATAGATCGTTTTCTTTCAAGTTTAAAACGTATACTTACAAATACAAAGATCTTAGTACAATAAAATCTTAAAAATATCATTTATATATTAAAATTTTTAGTCCAAAAAAAAGGGAAAAAATCATTTTAAGAYACCTTTTTTTTGTTACTTTACGTGTAGAATTTWATTCTTTTTYGACGAAATTCGGTTGGAGTCAACCTAACATCTATATTGTTTAGTCTCTGATAGCACATTTTTACCTTCGCTAAACATTTTTCAATATATTTAGGAGAAATTTTTGCTGCTTTCTAGATTAAATAATTGTTGAAAACTATCAGATATCTAAACAAGTGCAATATAACAAAATCTATAAAACGTTTACCTTTAAGTTTTAAATCGTATATTAACGAATAAATAGTGTTAAGTCCAATAAAATCTAGAAAATAACATTAATACTTTAACAATTGCAGTACAAAAAAACGAAAAAGTAATTTTATTGAAACTTTTTTTGGTTACTTTACGTTCAGAATTCAATTCTTTCTTAGCAAACCTCGATTGTAATCAACCTGAAATCTTGTCTGTTTAGTTTCTAAAATCACATTTTTACCGTCGCTTAAAATTTTT
>NW_014570239.1:18553-20660 GCF_001313835.1 Polistes canadensis
CAGAAGCAATGAAACGTTTTCTTTTGGGCTTTAAAGCGTATACTTAAAAATAAAGAGAGTAAAGTCAAAATAATTTTGCCAGACGTCATTTATATTTCGACCACTTCAGTCAAAAAAAGAAAAAAAATTATTTTATTAAAACTTTTTTTATTTACTTTACGTGTAAAATTCATTTTTTTTTCGACGAAACTCGATTGTAGTCAACCTGACATCCATTCTGTTTAGTTTCTTATATCACACTTTAACCGTCGCCAAAAATTTTTCAATATATTTTAAACAAATTTTAGCTAATTTGTGAATTATATCATAGTAAAAAACTATAAAATTAAAAAAAATCGCAATATAACAAATGCTATTAACGCTTTCTTTCAAGTTTTAAAGCGTATACTAACAAATAAAAAGTTCTATGTCCAATAAAATCAAGCAAATATTATTGTTATTTTACTAACTGCAGTCCAAGAACAGAGAAAAAATCATTTTATTAAAACTTTTTTTTGGTTATTTTACGTTCAGAATTTAATTTTTTTTTGACAAAATTCGATTGTAGTAAACCTGAAATCTATTCTGGTTTGTTTCTAATAGCACATTTTTACCGTCGCTAAAAATTTTTTAATATATTTAGAAGAAATTTTTGCTACATTCTGGAATAAATTGTAGTTAAAAAGTATAAAATATCTATACAAGTTTTACTTACCAGAAGCTATGAAACTTATTCTTTTAACCCTTCTTTGCATGATGATGGATATTTCAATAATAATATTTAGTCAACAAAAATGGTACTCAAAACCCTTGTACTGTATATTTGTTGTTGCTAGCAACTATTTAAGCGACGATTGCTTGAAACAAAACGCAGTTGTCAAAAAATAGCCAACGTCACTGTAAGTTTCCATGCTTAGAACTAGTCATTYCGCTGTTTGGTGTGACTGGAAGAAAGGAGCGAGATTTTAAATTGTKTTATGGAAATAAACAGAGATATAAGATTCAATAAAAGTTAAAATGATTGGAAAAAAGGTTGRTTTTTTTGTTTTGGTTATTTATGTACAATTTATATCGAAACACTGTGAATAAATTTCTCAAAATTATATGATGGAAATTTACATCACTATGCAGTAACTTTACTTGTAATGTATGGCAAACATTTTTTTGTAAATGTTTAGTTTATGTTGTTTTTTAGAAAAACTTGAATGAAAGAGATATTGAAGATTTTCTTAGTAAGTTAGAAGGCTGTTGGCTCTCAGAAGATGGCCTTGATGACCAAGATTCCGATGATGAAAACCGCGATGCTRGTGAAGTTAAATGTGTGTTGCAGGAGAAGAACGATGATGATAATAATGAAGATGATGTGAATGAAACTGCTGACATTRATCCTCCTCTTGTAGAACCTTAAGATCAAGAACCCTCTCACCCATCAAATTCATCCCATTGGCAGTCTTTATCCAGTTTTCCATTTGACAAAAGAAGCTTGATTAGGAAAAAAAGGAATCTGGTKTATGACACAGATGAAATTTCTTTCTTGGGGACTTCTACTGCTTCAGGTGGTCTATCACACCTAGAAACTTCATATTAGTGTTTTAATTATTTTATCACTGAAGCTTTTTTCTAAACATTAGTAGAGGAGACAGATTTATATATAATACAGAGTAATCCCAGTTCATCTATAACATTTACAGAAAATGATTTGTATAAGTTCTTTAGTACATTATTATACATGTCAGTAATCAAATTTCCTAGCACAAGATCATACTTTTCGCCAAAGTTTGGATATGAGCCTATTTCTTTAACAATGCCACTGAATAAGTTTAWGAAAATAAAATTATCATTACATTTTAATAACAATTATCTTCACAAACTTATAGGTCTAAAAAGTGGTATTTGCGTATTTTTTTTCACCTATTTGATCTAGCTATTATAAACTCTTGGATTGTTTATAAAGAAAATGCTCAAGAAAGAGGTGAACCTAAAAATAGTCTGCTTACAATAGGCTAATTCAAAAATGATTTGGCCTTTGTGCTATGCAACAGAAGAACCACCCAAGGAGCTAAAAGAGGGCGTCTTAGTACCACTGTATTAGAAGAAGAATTACAATCAAAAAAAAGAAAAGGTTCTC
>NW_014570239.1:22064-23666 GCF_001313835.1 Polistes canadensis
AAATATCTAAAAAAATGCTATACAACAAAAGCTATAAAATGTTTTTTTTTARGTTCAAAGGGTATACAAACTAATAAACAGTTTAAGGACCAATAAAATCTTGTAAATAACATTTATATTTCAACAAATGCAGTCCAAGAAAGGAAAAAAATAATTTTAGTACAACTTTTTTTGGTTACTTTACGTGTAGAATTTAATTCTATTTCGACGAAACTTGATTGTAGTCAACTTGACATGCTTTCTGTCTTCTTTCTAATAGCACATTTTTACCGTCGCTAACAATTTTTCAATATATTAAAGAAAAGTTTTTGCTGCTTTATAGTTTAAATAATTGTTAAAAACTATAAAATTTTCAAAAAAGTGCTACTTATCAGAACCTATGAAATGTTTTCTTTCAAGCTTTAAAGCGTATATTTACAAATAAAAAGTGTTAAGTCTGAAATAATTTGGCAAATATTATCTATATTTGGACCACAGCAGTCAAAAAAAAGGAAAAGAGTCATTTTTTYACGAYTTTTTTTTGTTACTTTACGTGAAGAATTYAATTCTTTTTTAACGATACTCGATTGTAGTAAACCTGWCATYRMWTCTGTTTTGTTTCTAGTAGCACATTTTAAACGTAGCTAAAAATGTTTAAATATATTTAGAAAGAAATTTTTGCTACTTTGTGGATTAAATTGTAGTTAAAACTATCAATTTTCTAAAAAAGTGCTGTTCGAAAATTGTGCGACTCAGAGTAGGTGACAGCACCTCGCGGCCAGCATGATCAAGATGCCGCCTGTTATTTGCGGGAAGAAGTTATATCGATTGTTCCTGTGRAACAAAGGATAACGCCACGTATCGTGTAATCAGATCATGTGTCCTGAATTACGTCATCYTCAGCAGGTCGTTCTCYTATTGCTTGTTTGTCATCTCTACCAAGCGTGTAGCGTGCTAATTGGTGTATTGTTTTCTTGCCACGTCCTCGCTGTTCCTAAGCCCGTACCGAAAAGGTGCGGAGTTCTCGCAGAATCGTTTCTTAAGTAAATCAGTGCAGACGTGTCTTCGAAAGTCTCTAACTCCGTACGCATTCTTATAGTCGTCATCTCGCTCTTTTCTCATCTCTCACCGTTTCACCTCATCTCATTCTTGTTCTCTCTCATCCAGGCCATTTGAAAGTCTATAAATTTGTACATCTCCTCATAGTCTTCATCTCGCTCTTTTCTAATCTCTCACCGTTCCATCTCATATCACTCTTTTTATCTCTCATCGAGGCCATCTTGTGTTGTGTCTTCTATCKGAGCATCTCTTTCTGTCTCTCTCATTATCAACTTCTCTAGTCATATCCTAGCTTTTTCTCTCTATTGTTGATCATCTCTATATCCTTTCTGACCTCTTATCTTAGCCTTGTTCTTCTGATCATTTCCATCACTTTCAATATCAAATTTATTATTACCTTCTCTAAAGGTTTCTCGTGCTACGTACTTCCAGTACACTTTGCGTGATTTCCGGTACACGTGGCGTAATATATCTTTTCCTTTTTTTGTATCATATTATCATCCTATCTCGTCCATCTCCTATTCTTTCTCTTAGTATTCTCACCACTTCTCTTCGCGCATCTTT
>NW_014570239.1:26281-28686 GCF_001313835.1 Polistes canadensis
TTGGTAACTTAACGTGTAGTATTTTATTTTTTTTTCGACGAAACTCGATTGTAGTCAACCTGACATATATTCTGTCTTGTTTCTAATAGCACCTTTTACTGTCCCTTATAATTTTTTAAAATATTTATAAAGAAATTTTCGCTTCTTTCTGGATTAACCGTAGTTAAAAACTTAAAAATTTCTAAAAAAGTGCTATATAACAAAAGCTCTAAAACGTTTTGTTTCAAATTTTCAAACGTATACTAACAAATAAAAAGTGTTACGTCCAATAAAATCTAGACAATATCATTTACATTTCAACAACTTTAGTCCAAAAAAAGAGAAAAAATCACTTAATTACGACTTTTTATGGTTACTTTACGTGTAGAAATAAATTMTTTTTCGACGAAACTCGATTGTAGTCAACTTGACCTCTYTTCTGTCTTGTTTCTAATAGCACATTTTATTGTCGCTAAAAATTTTTCAATATATTTTATAGATATTGTCGCTACTTTGTGAACTAAATCGTAGGTAAAAACTAATAAATATCTAGAGAAGTGCTATATAACAAAAGCTATAAAACGTTTTGTTTCAAGTTTTAAAGCGTATACTAACAAATAAAAAGTTTTTAGTCTAAAAAAATATAGCAAATAACATTTATATTTCAACAACTGAAATCCAAGAAAAGGAAAAAAATTATTTTATCACGACTGCTTTTAGTTAATTTACGTGTAGAATTCAATTCTCTTTTAACAAAACTCGATTAAAGTCAACCTAACATCTATACTGTTCAGTTCCTAAWAGCACATTTTTACTTTTGCTAAAAATTTTTCAATATATTTAGGAGAAATTTTCGCTTTTTTTGGGACTGAATAATAGTTGAGAACTATCGTATTTCTAAAGAAGTGCTACCTAACAGAAGCTATGAAACGTTTTCTTTCCAACTTTATAGCGTATACTTGCAAATAAAAAGTGTTAAGTCTAAAAAAATTTAGACAACATCGTTTATTTTGGGACTATTGCAGTCCAAAAAAAGGGAGAAAATCATTTTATTACAACTTTCTTTTGTTACTTTACGTGAAGATTTCAATTCCTTTAAAACGAAACTCGATTGTAATAAACCTAAAATCTATTCTGTTTTGTTTCCTGTAGCACATTTTTACCGTCGCTATATAATTTTTAATTTATTTAAAAAAAAATTTCGCTACTTTCTAGATTATATTATAGTAAAACACTATAAGATTTCTAAAAAAGTGCTCTATAACAAAAGTTATAAAACGTTTTCTTTTAAGTTTTAAAGCTTATACAAACAAACAAAAAGTGTTGGGTCCAATAAAATATACCAAATAACATTTATATTTCAACAACTGCAGTCCAAACAAAGAAAAAAAAATATTTTATTACAACTTTAATTATCAATATTCTTGTCCTAACAGTATATTAATATATATAAGATTTAAAGGGAAATTAAAGACATTTAATAAATTTGATGAACAATTTATTATGACCTTGTTGAACGTTTCGTCCCTTACTGGAGACTTCCTCAGCAACTACAAATTTTTTTTTTTTTTTTTTTATTATTAATTATGATTTGTTAAAGAGACATATAAACAATACAATAAATAAACTTTAATTTTTTACCTCGATCACTTAGTTCACGCGTCAATACATATTGTTTTATTTTCAGAGTCATACATTACAATAAATTAGAGTATAATTAATCCTAAACAACCTTACTTCGTCACATGTAATCATATACTGAATTCTATCTAGATAAGTGTTTAATAATCTAGGTATCTTCCGTATTATGATGTCCTCTATGTGTCTTGCTATGATTTTATTACAACTTTTTATAGTAACTTTACGTGAAGAATTCAGTTCTCTTCAAACAAAACTCGATTGTAGTAAACCGGACATCAATTCTGTTTTTTTTCTAGTAGCACATTTTTACTGTCGCTAAAAAATTTTAATTATATATAAAAAGAAATTTTTACTACTTTCTGGATTAAATCGTAGTTAAAAACTAAGAAATTTCAAGAAAAAAGTGCTATATATCAAAAGCTATATAAAGTTTTATTTGAAGCTTCAAAGCGTATAATTACAAATAAAAAGTGGCAAGTCCGAAAAAATTGGTCAAACATCATTTACATTTCAAAAACTGCAGTAAAAAATAGAGAAAAAATTATTTTATTACAATATTTTTTTGGTACTTTATGTGTAGAATTCAGTTCTTTTTCGATGAAACTAGATTGTAGTAAACCTGACATCCATTTTGTTTAGTTTCAAATAGCACATTGCTACCTTCGCTAAAAAATTTTTATTAAATTTATTAGAAATTGTCGCTACTTTGTGAAATAAATCGTAGTTAAGAAATACCAGATATCTAAAGAAGTGCTATATACTAAAAGCTATAAAACGTTTTCTTT
>NW_014570240.1:0-2522 GCF_001313835.1 Polistes canadensis
CAAGTCATAATTATAAAATAATATAAAGAAAAAAAAAAAATTTTGTAGTTGCTGAGGAAGTCCCCAGTAAGGGACGAAACGTTCAACAAGATCAAATAAATTTGTTCATCAAAATTTATTAACTGTCTTCAATTTTCCCTTTGAAACTCATATATATTAATATACTGTTGGGACAAGAATATTGATTATATTTAAAAGAATTTTTCACTTCTTTCGGGCCTGTCCGTAGCTGGAAACTATAAGATTTCTAAAAAAATGCTAATTACTAGAAGTCTTAAACCGTTAGCGCTTAAAATTTAAAGCAAACAGTTACGAATATAAATCATAAGTCCGAGAAGATTAGTTGATATCATAGAGGATTTGATCATAGTAAGCCTAGAAAGTGGAATAATTGTTAAATTTCCACTATTTCTATTTACTTTTCGTGTAAAATTTAATTCTTTTTTGACGAAAATCGATCGTATTAAACCTGACATCCATTCTGTTTTGTTTCTTATTGCAAATTTTACACTGTCTATGAAAACTTCTAATAATATTCAAAAGCATTTTTTGGTGCATTCCGGACCTGTCGGTAGTTGGAAATTATAAGATTTCTAAAGAAGTACTTATAAACAGAAGTCTTAAAGTGTTAGCGCTTAAACATTAAAGAAAATTCTTGATGATAAGGGTTCATAGGGAACAAAAAAAGTTTTGTTGAGGATTTTGAATAATAACGATCGAATTAACGAAGTTTAGATGTGTTGTGTTTGGAATATTAACAAAATGAACAATGTATGTCGAATTAAAGAAAAAAGACGCTGAACTTTAAAGATTAAGTTGCTGAAGAAGTCCCAATAAAGGGACGAAACGTCCAACTTAGTTACATTAGGTTCTACTTCTTTTTATGTCCAAGTTCCCTATGAACCCTTATTATCAAGAATTATAATTTTGGACAAAAGAAAATACTGAATTAAAGGAAATAATTACGAATATAAATCATAAGACCGAAAAAGTTAGTTGATATCATTAGCAGACCGACTACAGCTGTCCTAAAAAGAGGAACAATCGCTTAATTTCTATTATTTTTGTTTTTTACTTGTAGAATTTAAATCTTTTTAGACGAAAATCGATCGTTGCTAACTCGAGATAAAATCTGATTTTGTCTAATTGCAAATTTTTCACTGTCTATTACAATTTATGAATATATTTGAAAAAACTTTTCGCCGCTTTCCGGACCTTTACATAACTGCAAACTATAAGATTTTAAAAGAAGTGCTAATAAAAAGAAGTTTTAAAACGTTAGCGTTAAAGCTTTAAAGAAAATAGTTACAAATATATATTTTAAGCTTGGAAAAAATGAGTGAATATCATTGATGGACCGACCACAGCAGTCCTTGAAAGAGGAAAATCGTCTAATTTCCAATACTTTTGTTTACTTTACGTGTAGAATTTTGTTATTTTTCAACGAAAATCGATTGTAGTTAACCTGACATCTAATCAATTTAGTTCCTAATAGTACATTTTTTACTGTCTCTAAAAATTTTTCAATGTATTCAAAAGAAATTTTTGCTGCTTTCTTGATTGAATCTTTTTTAGATACAATGAGCTTTCTAAAAAAGTGCTTTCTAAAAGAAGTTATAAAACGTATGCTTTCAAGCCCTATAGCGTAAACTTACGATTATAAGTACTAAGTCTGAAGAAATTAGGCTAATATCACTGATACTCCGAGCACTGCGGTCCAAGGAAGTAAAAAAATCATTATATTACAACTTTTTTTGGTTTCTTTACGTGAAGAATTCAATTCTTTTTCAATGAAACTCAATTGTATTAAACCTGACATCCATTCTGTTTAGTTTTTAGTAGCTAATTTTTACTGTCGCTAAAAATTTTTCAATATATTTAAAAAGAAATTTTCGCTACTTTCGGGATTAAATCGTAGTTAAAAAATACAAAATTTCTAAAAAAGTTCTATATAACAAAAACTATAAAAAGTTTTCTTTCAAGTTCTAAAGCGTATGCTAAAGCAATAAAAAGTGGTATATCGGAAAAAATTTAGCAAACGTCATTTATATTTTGACTACTTTAGTAAAAAAAAGAGAAAAAATCATTTTATTATAACTTTTTTTGGTTACTGTACGTAAAGAATTCAATTCTTTTTCAACGAAACTCGATTGTAATAAACCTGACATCCATTCTTTTTAGTTTCTAGCAGTGATTTTTACCTTCGCTAAATATTTTTTAATATATTTAAAAGAAATTTTTGCTACTTAGTGAAATAAATCGTTGTATAAAACTGTAAAATTTATAAAAAAGTGCTATTTAACAGAAGCTATAAAATGTTTTCTTTCAGGCTTTAATGCGTATACTTACAAATAAAAAGTGTTAAGTCCGAAATATTCAGCAAAAATCATTTATATTTCTACAACTGCAGTCCAAAAAAAAAAAAAAATCATTTTATTACAACTTTTTTTGGTTACTTCCCGTGTTTAATTCAATTCTTTGTCGACAACTATCGATTGTAGTCAACCCAATATCTATTCTGT
>NW_014570240.1:2659-5575 GCF_001313835.1 Polistes canadensis
AGCTTTTGTTATATAACACTTTTTTAGAAATAATAGTTTTTTACTACGATTCAATAAAGAAAGTAGCAAAAATTTCTTGTTAAATATATAGAAAAATTTTTAGCGACAGTAAAAATGGGCTACTAGGAACTAAACAGAATGGATGTCAGGTTTAAAATAATCGAGTTTCGTTGAAGAAGAATTGAATTCTTCACGTAAAGTAACCAAAAAAAGTTGTAATAAAATGATTTTTTCTCTTTTTTTTGACTGCAGTAGTCGAAATATAAATGATTTTTGCTAAAATTTTTTGGACATAACACTTTTTATTTGTTAGTATACGCTTTAAAACTTGAAAGAAAACGTTTCATAGCTTCCAATAAATAGCACTTTTATAGAAGTTTTATAGTTTTTACCTACAATTAAATTCACAACGTAGCAAAAATTTCTTTGAAATATTTAAAAAATTTTAAGCGTAAGTTAAAATGTCTTATTTAAAACTAAACAGATTGGATGTCAAGTTTTCCACAATCGATTTTCGTTGAAAAAGAATTAAATTCTTCAAGTAAACTAACTAAAAAATGTTGTAATAAAATGATTTTTTTTCTTTCTTTGGACTAGAGTTGTAAAAATATTAAATTTGTTTGCTAAATATTTCGGACTTAACACTTTTTATTTGTAAGCATACGCTTTAAAGCTGGAAAGAAAACGTTTCATATCTTCTGTTAAGTTGCTCTTCTATAAAAGTTTTATAGTTTTTATCTACGATTTATCCAGACAGTAGCGAAATTTTCTTTTTAAATATATTGAAAAATTTTTAGCGACAGTAAAAATGGGCTACTAGAAACTAAACAGAATGTATATTAGGTTTATTACAACCGAGTTTCGTTAAAAAAGAATTAAATTCTACACGTAAAGTAACCAAATAAATTTGTAATAAAATGATTTTTTATATTTTTTTAGATTGCAGTTGTTGATATATAAATGATATTTGCTAGATTTTGTTTGACATAATACCTTTTGTTTGTTAGTTTACGTTTAAACACTTGAAAGAAAACGTTTTATAGCTTTTGTTACATAGCCTTTTTTTAGAAATTTTATAGTTTTTATCTACAAATAAATCCAGAAAGTAGCAGAAATTTCTTTTTAAATATATTGAAAATTTTTCAGCGACAATAAAAATGGGCTACTAGGAACTAAATAGAATGGATGTTAGGTTTATTACAACAGAGTTTCGTTGAAAAAGTATTAATATCTACACGTAAAGTAACCACATAAATTTGTAATAAATTGATTTTTTTTCTTTTTTTTTATTTCAGTAGTCGAAATATAAATGATGTATGCTAAATTTTTTCGGACTGGACACTACTTATTTGAAAGTATACGCTTTGAAGTTTGAAAGAAAACATTTATAGCTTTAGGTATGTAGCAGTTTTTTTTAGATATTTTATAGTTTTTAACTACGATTTAATCCCGAAAGTAGCGAAAAGATCGTTTTAAATATATTGAAAAATTTTGAGAGACGTAAAAAATACCCTACTAGAAACTAAACAGAATGGATGTTAGGTTTATTACAATCGAGTTTCGTTGAAACAGAATTGAATTCTTTACGTTAAGTATCTAAAAAAAGTTTTTATAAAATGATTTTTTCTCTTTCTTTGGACTAGAGTTGTTAAAATATGAATGATTTTTCGTAAATATTTCGGACTTAACACTTTTTATTTGTAAGTATACGCTTTAAAGCTGGGAAGAAAACGTTTCATATCTTCTGTTAAGTAGCTCTTCTATAGAAGTTTTATAGTTTTTATCTACGATTTAATCCAGAAAGTAGCGAAAATTTTGTATTTAAATATATTACAAAATTTTTAGCGACAGTAAAAATGGGCTACTAGAAACTAAACAGAACTGATGTTAAGTTTATTACAACCGAGTTTCGTTGAAAAAGAATTAAATTCTACACGTAAAGTAACCACATAAATTTGTTCTACGCTAGGAAGAGATGACAAACAATCAATAGGAAAGTAACACGCAGAGGATGACGACACAGGGGACCAATGACCTATTGACACGTCAAGTGGCGTGATCCCTTGATCAATAAAAACAATCGATATGTCTTCTTTTTAGCGACAACAGACGGCGTTTAAATCAGGCTAGCTGAGAGGTGCTGCTATCTAGTCTGAGGGGCGCAATTTTCGAACATTCTCCCCCCTAATTCTCGAGCGAGATTCGAGAATTTGTCATGACGAGATGTGGTGAACTGCTGAGAAAATTATGATTCCTTGTGCGGTTGAAAAGGCAATGGTGCGAGCTTGACGATAGGTCTAGTTATAGTACTGGTGGCGGTCTTCAGTGTGACAACCCTGCAGAGACCGTCCTTTCCTGGGTGTAGTTGTATCACTCTGGCAAGGGGCCATTTCGACGGCGGAAGTCGCTCGACAATGATGAGTACAAGAGACCCTTCTCTGATATCGTTCTGCGATGTCTGCCATTTGGATGTGGTCTGATGCGCTTGCAGGCATTCCGTCGACCACCTTCTCCAAAATTGTTGGAAGCGCTCTTGAATCCGCTGGAAATGAGATAACCTGGAATCTGAGATGTCTATTAGAGAAGGCTCGGGGATAGTTGTTAATGCCTCCCCTCTGATGAAATGCCCTGTGTTAATGCTCTGATGTCATCAGGGTCCTCCGAGAGAGAGCTGAGAGGTCTAGAGTTGAGAACCGCCTAAACTGGAGCTAAGAACGTGGAGAAGTCTTTGAACGTTAGCAACGTATCCGAGATGGTTCGTTTGAGATGATACTTGATTGATTTCACCGCCGCCTTCCATTTTCCACCCATATGTGGTGCTGCTAGAGGATTGAAGATCCACTTAGTGCCGTCATTAGCGAGAAGTCTCTGGATCTTGAGGGATTCCTTCGTTGCAGCTGAGAGTAGCTCCTTAAG
>NW_014570240.1:6390-12210 GCF_001313835.1 Polistes canadensis
TCCATATCCTCTTCCGGTGAGGGTGGCACTGACAAGGGCCAAAATTCTGGCGACTGAGAAAGCCATGGTGGACCACTCCACCATAGTGAGTGACCAATGAGTTGAGATGCACTGAGACCACGAGATGCACAGTCAGCTGGATTGAGCTTTCCGGAGATGAATCTCCAATGAGCATGGGGTACAGACTCGTGAATAGCGGCTACCCTATTGCCTACGAATTCCTTYMATCTCATAGGATTKTTTTTGACYCATGCAARGRTCACAGAAGAGTCAGACCACAGAAAAGTAAGAACGTCCGAGAGGTCGAGAAGTCTAATTACTTTTCCGGTCAGCTTGGCTAGCAGAGCCGCTGCTAAGAGTTCAAGTCTTGGAATTGTCAACCTCTTGAGAGGAGCTACTTTTGTTTTAGCACAGACTAAACTGACTACTGAAGATGAGTCAACGTAATACACCCTGATATGTACAACTGCTGCCATTGCAAGTTGAGAGGCGTCTGAGAAGCCATGTATCTGTACTGAGGTCGCCTTTGACGAGAGGTTTATCTATCGGGGAGTTTCTATGACTGATAGCTGAGAGAGATGTTGCCTAAACTAGGACCACTCGTGAACTATGTCTGGAGTGAGATGATCATCCCAACCAACCTTTTCCAACCAGAGTCGCTGCATGAGGACTTTCGCTTTGATCACTACCGGAGAGAGGAGTCCAAGAGGATCAAACAATTGAGCAATTTCTGAGAGAATGATGCGTTTCGTGACGGCTTGATGGAAAGAGATGGTACCGTGAAAAGTAAACACATCTTTTTGAGAATTCCAGGAGATGCCTAAGATCTTGGTAGTGCTACCATCAAACGAGTGGACAGGCGAGCTGTCAGACTGTGAGAGAGAGGTGCGAGTGGGGTTAGGGGAATTACTTTTCCACTTGTCGAGTGGTAAACAGGCGGAGGAGTACATGTCCTCTAACTGAGATGCGACTGCATTGAGATGATCAATAGTCTCTGCCCCCCCTGATATGTCGTCAACATAGCTTCCCTTGAGAATAGGGTTGACTGCNNGAGGATACTTATGACCTTCATCTTCAGCGAGCTGTCTAAGAATGCGACAGGCTAGATAAGGAGCCGAGCGAGTACCGTACGTGACAGACGTAAGCTGATATGCATAAAATTGAGATGATTCATTAACCCAGAGAATTCGTTGAAGGTCATGATCTTTGGGATGCACTTGGATTTGGCGGAACATTTTGACAATGTTTGTTATGAAAATGTACTTGTGCTGGCTGATCCACAGTAGTACGTCAAAAATGTCGGTTTGAGTCTTCGGCCCAGTGTGCTTAAGATCATTGAGAGAGATACCGGTCGAAGACTTGGCTTAACCGTTAAATACTACCCGCAGTTTGGTGGAGGAACTTTGCTCGCGCCAAACTCCGTGGTGCGGGAGGTAATACGCCTGAGATGGCTCAGGAGCATCGAGAGGAACATGAACCATATGTCCTAAAGACTCATATTCTTTGAGGAATTCAGAGTAGGTCTCCTTGAAATGCCTATCGGTTTCGAATCTCTTGAGAAGTCTTTCAAGGCATCTCATGGCAAGAGACCGTGAATGCCCTAAGGTGGATATGTCTTTCGAGAATGGCAGACGAACCATGTAACGACCAGTTGGCAATCGAGAGTGCGTATTAACAAAGTGCTGCTCGCATTGCGATTCAGCGAGACTCAAGGTTGACGCAGGGGAAGATGAGATTTCTTCCTGAACCCAGAATTTTGTTAGAGCTTTGTCAAGAGATTCGCTAGAGATGGCATGGCAAATTTTGAGAGGATCGACCTTGTTTGGGCTGGAAGTGGCGCCTAGAACTGCCCAACCGAACCTGGTGTGGAAAGCTATAGGTTCTGAGTCGCCTCCCATAACAAGGCGAGAGGACTTGAGAACTSTTCTGAGATTATCAGCACCAATGAGAATGTCGATGTGATCTGGAGTGAGAAAGTCAGGATCCGCTAATTTAAGAGATCTGAGATGAGGCCAATGTTGCTCTGATATTACAGACGACGGCAACTGAGATGTGACTTTTGGCAAAATGAATGCCTTAAGATGAACCCGAGATGACGAGTATGTCGATTGGAGGACCAAGGACACKTGACCTTGGGTCGCTCCTGGAGATGTACTACCCACACCCTGAATAGAAATGTTTCCTGGAGAACGGCTAAGCTTTAGCTTAGCTATGATTTTAGAGGAGACTAAAGTCAACTCTGATCCAGGATCAATGAAAAGACGTACTAAATTAGGCGATCCATTTGAAGATATGGCAAAAGCTTTACAAGTAGCTAAGAGTACTGGAGCTCAAGAGCACGTTGAAAGCGATGGATTAGACTAATGATCGATGTCTGAGATAGGTGACGAAAATCTGACTCGTTTGGTCGTCTGAGAGGACCTTGAGGAAGATGAGATGGTCGATTTTAAAATGGATCTGAGAGGACGATGTGGGTAACGAGATGTCCTACCTACTCCTCATTCTGAGGACGCCTTTTTTGAAGAGTTCTGAGAAGAACTCTTCTTGGTAGGTATGGACTTAGGAGGAGATGATCGAGTTGAAGATGACTTGTGAGAGGAGTCATGAACAGAAACCTTCGGTTTGGAGAGGGGTTTGGGAGTCGACGTACCGAAAGTGGATGATAATGACTTCGGACTAGAGGATCGGCGATGAGATGACTTTCGAACCAAAGATATCCGACGATCCTCTCTCGGTGACTCATCCGACGATACCCGTGAGCCCTGCGAGGACGAGACTCTCTGAGATGTATGTGTTGTCTCTGAGAGAGAGCTTAAAGTCCTTGAGATTGGCAGCGATGATCTTGATGTAGGAGGAGATGTCCTAGACGATGTTGGAGGAGATGTCCTTGTTGTAGGAGGAGATGTCCTGGACGATGTCATCCTTTTCTTGGGATGTATGAGCGTGTGGTGCCGATCTCCACACTGGTTGCATCGCCTAGTACTCCTGCATTGCCTAACGTTATGCCTGCCTAAACAGTTATAACATAGGCGAGATTCTGCTATGACCTTCTCCTTCTTCTGTTGAGTTAGACTCTTGAACAGAGGACAGAAGGCGATGTAGTGCTTATGACTACAATAACTGCAAGTGTTGGAGAGGTCTGTTATAAATGGCATCGGATGTTTTTTAATTGGCCTTTTATCCAATGCCGACTGAGATGATCGTGTAGACTGAGATATCGGTGTAGGCGTAGTAGCCTCAGCCTTTACGTTTAAGGCCCTTGCGTAGGACCTTGTGGGGGCAGCTTTGGGCCTTTGAGATGTTCTTTTGAATTCCTCGTAAGACCTACGAGTCTCGATATGTTCCAGTGCTCTAGCCGTGCTAGTGAGATGACTCATTAGTTTATCTAGCGGTGRGAACTCGCGTGATGTTCCTAATCTGGTTTCCCAGTCTTCGCGAGTCTTGTCRTCCAACGCTAATCCCACCTGATGAACGAGGATATGATCCCATTGATTAATCGGGCATTCTAATGTCTCTAAAGCACTGAGAGATGACGTAACTATGTTAATTAACTTGTTGAGGGATCCAGATGACCTTTCCTTGATGCGAGGAAGGGCCATCAGCCTATCAAAAGGAGCCAGGATTAATAGGCGTTTGTTGACGAATCTATCTGACAATCTATTCCATGCTATAGTAAAAGAATCAGCGGATAATTTTAGATCTGATATGACTTTAGTTGCCTCTCCCTCCAGGCTGGTTCTGAGATAGTGTAACTTCTCAACTTGTGAGAGGTCTGAGTTGTCTTTGATCATTGAGGAAAATAGTTCCTCAAAGGGTCTCCACTCTGAGATGGCACTGAAAAACTTCAGTAATGAGATATTAGGAAGTACTGTCCTTGAACGAGATGCTCTCTGAGATGTGACAGGCGGTACTTGCTGAGAAAGTTCTTCTATACGCAAGTCTAACAGCGTTACTCCGCCTAGATATGCCTGCATGGTCGCATCATAGCGATTTTCCTTGAAATACGACTGTTCCATTGCTGTTTCGCGAGATGACGATACCATGCGGTCGTGTTCGGCATCGAACTTTGACCACGCTGTTCGAAGCAATTCCCTTGTGTCGACAGCGGTTGAGAGGTCCATTGAGTGAAAATTCTTTGCATTGGCAGTCGGATTAGAGATGGTGTTAGCCCGCGCCTCTTGCAGCGCTTGTTTCGCTGCTATCTTAAGGCAGGATTGCGGTTACTAGGCGAGACTATAGTGTAGTGGTGGGGTTGTCCCCACTACTTCTGGAGATGACGATAATTCTCTAGTGCCGGATTCCCGCGCCACCTAGATTTTCCCTAGTGGACTAAAGACGTAGGAACTAAACGAGCACTCGACGCGGAACTATCACCATGTGCTTTGAGAAGCCGAAGTTCAAATTGCGCTAATGGTCCCTTGAACTGATTTTCCTGTCGCAGCACAACGTCTTGGGTGCTCAGCAATGCGACAGGGGTTGTACACGACACTTTACACAAACGTTAAATCTTGTTACACTTACACAAATTAGTTCTAATATCCGGCTCGAAGGACTAAAAAATGTTCGAGAAGAAAATTAGTAGGTTTAAAAGAGATGCGCTAAGAGAAGACAAGGAGATAGGCGAGATAGGCTAGTGGACTGTATTATCTTAATTTCTGGTAGTATTTATGTGTAACAAGATTTATTAACAATTAAGAACAGAAAATTAGAGATAGCGAAAGTATAATAAGTTTGACAAACAGTAATAGATAAGCTATGCCACGTGTACCGGATATCACGCCACGTGTACCGGTAGTACGTAGCACGAGAAGTCGTTAGAACAAAAGAAAAATGTAGTAATGAATTTTGTATGAGAAACGGTAGAATTAATGAAACGAAGAGTACAAAAATGAGAGGTCAGAAAGTATATAGAGATGATCAGATTAGAGATAAAGGTTATGAGATTACCTGAAAAGTCGTTAATGAGAGAGAGTATAAAAAGATGATCAGTCAGAAAGACACAATTACAAGGATGGTCTAGATGAGAAAAAGCAAGAGTGAGATGAGATGGATCGGTTAGAGATGAATATGAAGCGAGATGAAGAGTATGAGATGATTCACAATTTTCAGAGATTTGTAAATGTACGTCCGCACTGATTAACTTCTTAAAAGATTCTGCTTGGACCACGCTACTTTTCGGTTCGATTAGAGGAACAGAGCGGAAGTGGAAAAAGGACGATACACCAATTAGCGAGTTCCACGCTAGGAAGAGATGACAAACAATCAAAAGAAAAGTAACACGCAGAGGATGACGAAACAGGGGACCAATGACCTATTGACACGTCAAGTAGCGTGATCCTTTGATCAATAAAAACAATCGATATGTCTTCTTCTCAGCGACAACAGACGGCGTCTTAATCATGCTAGCCAAAAGGTGCTGCTATCTAGTATGAGGGGCGCAATTTTTGAACAACTACAATCGAGTTTTTATAAATAAGAATAGAATTCTACACGTGCAGTTTCCAAAAAAAAATGTAATAAAATGATTTTTCTCTTTATTTTACTGCAGTAGTCGAAATATAAATGATGTTTGCCTATTTTTTTTTGTCTAAAAACTTTTTATTTTTAAGTATACGGTTAAAAGCTTAAAACAACGTTTCATAGCATGTGTTAAAAAGCACTTTTTTAGAAATTTTATAGTTTTAATCTACGATTTAATCCAGAAAGTAGCGAAAATTTCTTTTGAAATATATCAAAAAATTTTTAGCGACAGTTAAAATACCCTACTAGAAACTAAAGATAATAGATGTCAGGTTTACAACAATCGAGTTTCGTTGAAAA
>NW_014570240.1:12476-12953 GCF_001313835.1 Polistes canadensis
TTTTCTCTTTTTTTAGATTGCAGTTGTTGAAATATAAATGATATTTGCTAGATTTTGTTATGCATAACACCTCTTGTTTTTTAGTTTACGCTTTAACACTTGCTAGATAACGTTTTATGGCTTTTGTTATATAGCACTTTTTAAGAAATTTTATAATTTTTATCTACGATTTAATCCAGTAAGTAGCGAAAATTTCTTTCTAAGTATATTGAAAATTTTTAGCGACAGTAAAAATGGGCTACTACAAACTAAACAGAATAGATGTCAGGTTTATTACAATCGAGTTTCGTTGAAAAAGAATTAAATTCTTCACGTTAAGTATTTAAAGAAAGTTCTTATAAAATGATTTTTTCTCTTTCTTTGGACTAGAGTTGTTAAAATATAAATGATGTTTGCTAAATATTTCGGACATAACACTTTTTATTTGTAAGTATACGCTTTAAAGCTGGAAAGAAAACGTTTCATATCTTCTGTTAA
>NW_014570240.1:13521-15763 GCF_001313835.1 Polistes canadensis
TAGTTTTTATCTACGATTTAATCCAGAAAGTAGCGAAAATTTCTTTTTAAATATATTGAAAAATTTTTGGAGACGTAAAAATGTGACATTAGAAACTAAACAGAATAGATTTTATGTTTACTACAATCGAGTTTTTATGAAAAAGAATAGAATTCTACACATGCAGTAACCAAAAAAAGTTGTAATAAAATGATTTTTTCTCTTTTTTTTTACTGCAGTAGTCAAAATATAAATGATGTTTGCCAATTTTTTTTTGTCCTAAAACTTTTTATTTTTAAGTATACGGTTTAAAGCTTGAAAAAAACGATTCATAGCATCTGTTAAAAAGCACTTTTTTAGAAATTTTAAGTTTTTATCTACGATTTAATCCAGAAAGTAGAGAAAATTTCTTTCTAAATATATTGAAAATTTTTAGCGACAGTAAGAATGGGCTACTAGAAACTAAACAGAATAGATATCAGGTTTATTACAATCGAGTTTCGTTGAAAAAGAATTGAATTTTTCACGTTAAGTATTTAAAAAAAGTTGTTATAAAATGATTTTTTCTCTTTCTTCGTACTAGAGTTGTTAAAATATTAAAGATGTTTGCTAAATATTTCGGACTTAACACTTTTTATTTGTAAGCATACTCTTTAAAGCTGGAAAGAAAACGTTTCATATCTTCTGTTTAGTAGCTCTTTTATAGAAGTTTTATAGTTTTAATCTACGATTTAATACAGAAAAAAGCGAAAATTTCTTTTTAAATCTATTGGAAAATTTTTAGCGACAGTAAAAATGGGCTTCTATAAATTAAATAGAATGGATGTTAGGTTTATTACAATTGGGTTTCGTTGTAAAAGAATTAATTGCTACACGTAAAGTAACCAAATAAATTTGTAATAAAATGATTGTTTCTCTTTTTTTTGATTGCAGTAGTCGAAATATAAATAATGTAAGCTAAATTTTTTCAGACTGAACACTACTTATTTGTAAGCATACGCTTTGAAGCTGGAATGAAAACGTTTCATATCTTCTGTTTAGTAGCTCTTCTATAGAAGTTTTATAGTATTTATCTACGGATTAATCCAGAAAGTAGCGAAAATTTCTTTTTAAATATATTGAAAAATTTTTAGCAACAGTAAAAATGGGCTACTAGAGACTAAACAGAATGGATGTTCGGTTTTTTACAACCGAGTTTCCTTGAAAAAGAATTAAATCCTACACGGAAAGTTACCAAACAAATTTGTAATAAAATGAGTTTTTCTCTTTGTTTAGATTGCATTTGTTGATATATAAATGATATTTGCTAGATGTTGTTGGAAATAACACCTTTTGTTTGTTTGTTAACGCTTTAACACTTGAAAGAAAACGTTTTATAGCTTTTGTTATATAGCACTTTTATAAAAATTTTATAGTTTTTATCTACGATTTATTCCAAAAAGTAGCGAAAATTTCTTTCTAAATATATTAAAAATTTTTAGCGACAGTAAAAATAGGCTACTAGAAACTAAACAGAATGAATGACAGGTTTATTACAATCGAGTTTCATTGAAAAAGAATTAAATTTTTCACGTTAGGTATTTAAAAATAGTTGTTATAAAATGATTTTTTCTCTTTCTTCGTACTAGAGTTGTTAAAATATAAATGATGTTTGCTAAATATTTCGGACATAACACTTTTTATTTGTAAGCATACGCTTTAAAGCTGGAAAAAAAACGATTTATATCTTCTGTTTAGTAGCTCTTCTATAGAAGTTTTATAGTTTTTATCAACGATTTAATCCAGAAAGTAGCGAAAATTTCTTTTTAATATATTGAAAAATTTTTAGCAACAGTAAAAATAGGATACTAGAAACTAAACAGAATGGATGTTAGGTTTAYTACAACCGAGTTTCGTTGTAAAAGAATTAAATTCTACTCGTAAAGTAACCATATAAATTTGTAATAATATGATTTTTTCTCTTTTTTTTTGATTGCAGTAGTCGAAATATAAATGATGCTAGCTAAATTATTTTGGACTGAACACTACTTATTTGAAAGTATACGCTTTAAAGTTTGAAAGAAAACATTTATAGCTTTAGGTATATAGTGTGACGTTCCCGCAATTAAACGAACAACCCCACAAAAATTTGCCCTAACTTTAGCCAGTCCGTAGAGCCGGTACTTGGCCAGGGATCCGGGCTAGAAGAGCCATCACCAGTAAGTTCCAAAAAGAATAAGGTGTACTTACCTTTCTTAAAGTATCAAGATGACCTCCGGATCGA
>NW_014570240.1:17037-27174 GCF_001313835.1 Polistes canadensis
GAATTTACAATAAATATAATATAAAGGTAATTACTTTACGGTTACTTGTTATACAACGGTAAATTATCTTAGTAATCGTATCGTAACCACGCGCAAATGTTAATAATAATATAATAACATAATGTTAATAATATAATGTAATAATATTATTAATAATGTAATAAATGTTAATAATATAATATAATGTTATTAATAAAAATATGTAAGTGACAAACTTTTAAAAATTTTTATAATTATGACAGGAGGACAAATCACAATCTTTTTGGGTAGTACGTTCGGTATACGAAATCGTCACTAGGACGTTACACCTCCCCCCTTAATGAAGAAGCAACCAAGAAAACTGTTTTCTGGTGCTTCGTAAAGGATCAAAACTACTGGGGAGATCGTTTTCCACATTAAAACGTACATGCTTACCCGAATTTTGAGGTTGCGAATCGTTTGTGATTTGAACTTCTGGCCGTTCTGATACGATTTCCCTTAATTCTATTTCTTTTTTTTCTTTTAGCGTATCTTGACGCTCATTTCTGTTTTTCAGATGTAATATTTGGTTCGTCAATGATCCCCAAACAGCGCCTAGAAAGTGCATACTCCACTCATACACCGTATGCAAAGCATAACTACGCAAAATCGAGTCGATTACAAGCTTTAATAGTTTAAAAAAAAAAGACTATTCGTAATACTGCTGCACTGACGGTTCCGAACTTTAATAGTCCATTCCACATACGTGTAGTAATCCTTTCAGTTAATTTTTGCATCTCACTTTCACTCACAAAATTCACAAAATTTAATGTTTCTGAATTTATTTTCTGTCCGGCGGCTCCTCTTGCGATATGGTTCATTATTGACGGTTGTTCCATTGGAAACATGACATAGTCCTGTAGGCTCTCCAAGTCGGCCTGAGAATAAATACTGCTTGTTGCGAGGGTGCCCGCAACGGTGTACTTCCAATTGGAAGTGGTTTGTGGTTCCAAGATATGTGGTTCCTTAACGTACGTTGGTTTTGGCAGTATTTGGTACCAGACGCCTCCGACGAAGTACTTATGCGGGAGCAAGGTATTGCAGGGCTCCTGCGTACCTCTGCCTACCAGTATCCTAGATTTAGGTTTCAGAAACATACTCGTATTTTGGTATGTTACCGGAAGCTCCTGGAAGCAACTATCAGTGTTCCTAATTTTGACTGGAACAGGGGTGCATTGTATAATGTGAGCCACTTCTCCACCCATGACCGCCATGTATCCTGGGCTCTTCATGATTGTTACAGCAAAAACGTCAGGGAGCATCACAGCCAGTTCGAGCGCGTTCTTGATAAACTCCTTCTCTAGTTTGCATCTTTGTTGTAAGACATTATTATATAAATTTTTCAGTTGATTTTGATGGTGTTTTTCTACATAAACGAATTTAGAATTTACGTAAGTAAATAGATCCATATTGTTGGTTGATAGTTTTGCTCTTAATGTAAATGTCTTATCTCGTCCAGTTTCCAGGATGAATAATTTTAGATGCTCGGTTTTTATTAGTTTGTATCCGCATAAGTTTTTCTCCTGTTTTCCCATTACCGCAAATGTTGTCTCGCCTTCAGTCACTGCGTAAATGTGTGAATTGCTGTCGAGTGCAGTCATTCTAACCGCTTCTCCCTCGTATAGCGCAGAATACCCTTCAAAATAGCATGTAGATCTTGGAATGACGGTCCAGAAAGCATTCCCATTTTCGTCGGTGAAGCAAGTCTCCTCCGAAAAGGAACATTGTAGGTGCCCTCTTAATGATATAGAATTATCCTTTATTTTAACTATTCTCGTGTAAGTCATAATATTTGTACGCACTACCGCTTGAACCACTACACTATCCCAAGTTTTGTCGGTGTCGGAATATTGCGTTCCCTGGCACCTGCCATCGATGCCGATTGAACCCGCCACTGTTACACTCCGAAAGTCAGTTGCATTGATTTGAAGACCACTTATTTTGGTGAAAGAATTCAATGAAAGTGTTCCTGTCTTGATAATCGAACTACACACTTCGCGTGAGATTTCAAGCAAGTGCACGCGTCGACCATTATGCACAGCCGAGATGTGCGAACTCATCCCGCAATAATATATTGTTCTGTCAATTTCTACCCTGCACTGAAATACCATGGTATTATCGTAGTCTATTAATTGTAGCAGTTGCACGTACCTCCTCGTTTTGTTGACAGTTGTGTTAGGGAGGTCACACTCTCCTGTCTTCAGTAGTAAGACTGTGGTGATGTTTGCCGCTGTGCCTCCGCAATCGTAGCCAAGTAATGCGGACGCGACGGTGATGTAGTAAATGACAAGAAAACCCAATATCGTCTTCATTTTTATACGTAAACTAAAAGATATTTTTTTTTATTGGTCTTTAGCAATCTTGACCTTATCTTTGTGAACGATTCTACTTTTATTCTTAAAGTAAATCTTATTATTGTTATTAGGTAGCAGTTCTAGAATCTAGTGGGGGCCAGAGTATTAACTGCCAAGTTTTGTCGTTGGTTCCTTTAAAAGGTATATGTATTGGCCGACTTTTAGGTGTTGACCCCGAGCATTTCGATCGTAGTAATATTTTGATCTGATTTTAGCTCCTACCAGGTTTTGTCTTGCAATGTTCTGAGACGTTTTTATTTTATTAACCAAATCTAAATAATATTCTAAATATGTGTTGTCTAAAGCTACATTAGTATGTACGTCTGCAGAGGTTATATTAGCTTGTTTTGCAAATATCAATTCATGAGGGGTAAACCTGGTTCCCTCTTGCGTACTGGTGTTATATGCGAACATGGCGTGTGTAAGCCATTTATCCCACTCGCTCCTTTTATTTATATAGTGTTTTAAAAATTCTATTAATACAATATGAGATTTTTCTAGTGATCCATTTGACTGAGGATGAAACGCCGTTGTTCTTATTTGTTTCAGATTATATTTGTTGGCTATTGCCTTTAAAAGTGAACTAGTAAAGTTCGCTCCGTGGTCAGTCAATATGGATCGTGGTGCTCCGAAAAAATTGCAACATTATGGACCAATCCTTCGGCAATATCTATTGACGTAGTTGTCTTTAATGGTGTGGCAATAAAATATTTAGTAAGTGCGTCTTGTATTGTAAGAATATATCTATTTCCTGATTTCGTTTCAGGGAGTGGCCCGACCATGTCCATGGATATTTTGTCGAATGCCRCTCCCRGTGTATCAGTAAGWATCATTGGCTCTTTGGACTTTACTCTTACTAAGTTCTTTAACTGACAACTTGTACAATTTTTATTAAAATCACTAATGTCCTTTTTCAAATTTGGCCAATGATATTTATGTCGAATTTTATAATACGTTTTTGTGACGCCTTTGTGCCCACCAATAGGCAAGGAGTGGAATTCAACATGGATGTCCTCCCACAGTTCTAACTTAGGATCTAAGATTTGGTTTAAACAGATAGTAATACAGCAATTTTCTGATTCAAACGTGTTACATAATTTCTTTTGAATTCGAGGCCATAATATGCCGTCCAAGCATTGTGTCTTTGCGATGCTAACGGATTTTAAGTAAAGCTCTCGTACTACTGAGAGCAAGGAACCAGTTGCCTCGTATATCGTTTCTAATTTTGTGCTGTTTGCGATGTTTTCCTTTATAGGGATAATTATTAATTTATTTTTCCCTATGTTAGTCACTTTGGCACGAGCTGAAGTTAAATCTTTTACGTGTGGAATAAGCTTTGTTTGTTCTAATAGTTTAGCACCAGTATCGCATGGTGTGCCGTTTAAATCGGTGAATATTACAATATTATCATGCCTTAATTGTAGAGAGTCTCGTGAGACTCCTACATTTCTTGTTATCATTATTATATTATTGAATATTTTTGATTGCGTATGTTGGGAGTATAGTCGTTCATAGTCACTAGAGCTTTCAACGTCTGTATTTTCGTCTTCTAGTGTTAATGTTGCTAACCATGACGCGTTGTCGAGGTCGCCCGTGCCGTCAGCTTTTACGTCGGGGTCACTGTCCTCGTTATCTGTCATTGTGTACTTAGTTTCACAGTGAACAATACTCTTATTAGAATCGTATGTGTTTATAGGAAATAGTCTTTTAGATTCTGTTGGATTTCGTGATAGAGCGTCAGCGTTAGCATCAGTAGTTCCTGGTTTATAAATAATTTTGAACGTATACTCAGCTAATTTTAGACTCTACTTTACTAACCTTGATGTCGGGTCTTTTACCGATTTTAGCCAAACTAGTGGTTTGTGAACAGTTATGAAGGTGAAGTCTCGACCGTACAAATATAGCCTAAAATAGTTTGTAGCGAAAACTATTGCCAATAACTCTCTTTCAATAGTGGAATAATTCATTTCAGCTTTATTTAGAATTCGCGAGCAATAGGAGATGGGCAAATCCCTACCAACGGGKCCTTGACTCAACACGGCGCTGATTGCATAACCGGATGCGTCCGTTGTGACATTAAAAGGCAGGGAGAAATTTGGATATTGTAGAATTGGTTCCCTGCACAAGACATTACGCAGTGAGCAAAATGCGTTCTCCTGCCTGGATTCCAATCTGAATGAAACCCCTTTCTTTAGTAAATCTGTGAGAGGCTTTGCTACTTTTGAGAAAGCTGGTATAAATCTTCTATAATATCCAGCAAGACCCAAAAATTGGCGAATCGATTTAACGTTGTCTGGACGCGGAAATTCTTTTACTGCCTCTAATTTCCTTGGGTCAGGCTTTACGCTGTCTTTCTTGTAATATGGCCCAAATAAACCACCTCTCGTCTGAGGAATTCACATTTATCGGGCTGCAGTTAGATTTGCTATACGAAGACAATGCGCGAGTTTATTAAATTTTATTTGATGCTCACTGAGTGATCTCGCGTAAAGAACCACGTCGTCTAAATATACAAACATCTCCTCGCCTTGTAAGCCGGTCAAGAAATGGTCCTATAACCTCTGAAAGGTTGCTGGAGCGTTTTTTAAACCAAATGGCATTCTATTAAATTCATAATGACTATGCGGGGTCGAGAAAGCTGTCTTTGCGCGGTCATCCGGATGCATTTCGATTTGATGAAATTCGGATTTCAGGTCAAAAATAGAAAAATATTTTGCTGCGCCAAATTGGTCAAGTATCTCCGTAATATTTGGTATAGGATACGCGTCTCCTACCGTTTTTTCGTTAAGATTCCTATATTCGATCACGATCCGCCACTTTGGGTTACCCTTTGAGTCCGACTTTTTCGGCACTATCCAAATATGTGAATTATAGGGTGAAATTATTATGCCATCCCTTATTATGCCATCATTGAGCAACTCCGAGGTTTGTTTCTTTACTTCTTCCTTATAAATTGGCGGAAATCTATATTGTCTGGTGTGCACCGGAATGTCATCAGTAGTAATGATTCGATGTTGTAAAAGATCGGTGCAACCAAGAGGTTCGCCAGGAAGATGAAAAATATCTGCGTTTTTGTCTAGTAATTTAGAGACGGATTCTGCCTCTTCTGTGTTTAAATGATCAAGGCGGAGGAGTGCTTTAACAGAGTCTGGTCTGGAGAAGGTTGGAGGTTTGGGAGATTCTTGACTTTCGCTTGTTTTATTTGGATCAGCGCAAGGGGATTCGGAGATATTATAAAGAGTGTGCAAGCATTCGTTTAAAATTTCAACTTCGGATGTATATTTACAGGAATCACATGGTAAACTTGGAAGAGTTCCTATATTATATGCCAAAAGTTCCAATTTTGGAATTTGTAGTGAAACAAATCTCGAAGTTGTATTTATGAGTCTGAAATAGGCCCTTTCATCTACGTTTCCCACAAGTGCTTCGCCATCATAAACTCTCTTTGGAAGCTGCATTCGCAGAATATAACCGTCTTTAACATCGGCGTTTACAACGTGGCAAAAAATCACCTTTGAAGTTCTAGGTGGAACACTAACTTTGTCGCAAACCGTAAATGGAACCTTCCTATTTTTTACTATAAGCACTTTCCTGATATAGTCAATATTTGTCGGAGTGGAACGAAGGAACTCGATGCCCAATATTCCATTCGCAGAAATAGGGAAGTGGTTGTCTACCACGTGAAATGTGGTCTTCTCTCCGAAAATAATTAGTTCGACAGTACCGAATGTCTTTTGTGTGTCGGGAGAGATACCCGTTAGTTGCACTATTCTTTTTGTATTAATAATTGTCCTTTTAGCTAGTTTTTTTATTTTTATCAAATTAATGTCCGCGCCTGTGTCTATCATAAGTGTCACCGCTTCTCTCAATCAGGGAGAAGCCGCAGTGACACATGGAGCCGTCCAAATATTATTTTGTCTTATGTGTTTGACTTCGACGGGCCCGCCTTCGGACTCGGACTTCGTGGACGCCGCTTTGGTGTCGGGGAGCGACGAGCGTCGTCCGTCGTTCCCTCCTCCCCGTTTCCCTGATTCCATTTTTCTAATAGGTTCTTTAACTTTCGACAGTCAAACATTATGTGTCCTAAGTTTTTACAATAGGAGCATTATTTTGGACTTTTATATCCTGTTTTTGTTTAAGATTTTGAATTTTTTTGTAGAGGTTCGACCGGACTTATTCGAATTATCTTGCCTCCTTTTAAAACATCTACCATCCGTGTGGCCCTGTTTTTGACAGTAGTCGCATACCGCTTTTCTAAAACAGTCACCCTCTTTATGTCCGGGTTTGTGACAGTGCTCGCAAACTATGTTTTCTTTAATTTGCCGAATATTAGCCACGCGGCTTCCAAATGTAGGAGAGGCGTTTCTTTTTTTATCGTCTTTAATTTGCCTGTCAAACTTTAAAAGGCCCATCTTACTATCTTCCTTCTTTATTTGCTTGTCTATTTTCAGGAGGCAGATTAGGATCTCGTCGAAATTACTATAATATTCGAATTTTAAGGCTGTCTTATAATCACGAGGTAGGCTCCTAACGAGCGCATCTAGTCCCTCTCTTTCGATTGCTAATTCGACCCGGCGTTCTACATGTTCTTCTTTGTTTCTATTGTAGCTTCTCGTTGTTTCATCAAGAACCGATTGAGTGAGCTCTTTCATTCTACTGAAATAATCGAGTATATGTTCGCCCGGCCTTATAAATTCCGTGGCGAGTTGTCCCCTATAATAGTTTTATCCGCGTGAAGGCAGAAACGCGTCATTCAATCTCTCTGTAAGGTGTTCTACTTTACTAATTCTAAGACCCTCTGTTACCAAGTACGCGTGACCACTAAGCTTAGAAAGGAGGATCCTTGTAAGAGACGTTTCCATTTCGGCCGAAAAATTCGCCGGCAAAGATTCAAATGCGCGTCGACACGCCCTAGTAAACTGTGTTACGGAAACGTTTTGTCCATCAAAATTCGGGACATGTTCTATGAGTTCCCTTAATTTAAACGAAGATTGTGACAAATGGGGAAGAGGAGCGAATGGAGCCATCGTCCTCATTTCTCTAATTTCCCGCTTTAAATCTTCGATTTCCCTTCTTAATTCGCTTTCCCCTTCGGAAAGGGGTGTTATCGTTCTCCGTCTGGGAGCCGTATTCGGAGAAATAGGTCGCAAAGAACCGAGGGTAATAGGTAATGGAACAGGGGAGTCCACCGGAGGATCAGTTCGTTCTAAACCCCGAAAACCCGAAAAATCGGCTCGCAAAGATTTTCTCATTTCTTCCTCTTACAACGCGAGTCTCCGTTTCCTCTTTTCCATCTCAAGTTCCCGCTTATTAGGCTCTTCTTGTTTCTTAAAGTTCTCTTCCTGCGTTTTGGTAAGTACATCTCGAATATCATAAATTTCCTCCATTCTCTTACGCATTATTAAATCCATGTCGCCAAACCTAGACGTTTGTTTTATAACAGCCTCCGAAGAGACTGGTGTGTCCGGTCTAATTCTTCTCTGTTCTTGCGACATTTTAAATTTTGCAAAATAAAGTTACGGAACCAAATTCAAAGAATCCCGAAACGCAAAGAGAAAAAATTTGAAAAAGAGGTAAAAGTTAAATTAGAAAAGCTAACTCTCCTTTTGGCGATCCCACCGCTGCCACCAGTTTGTGTTATGTGACGTTTCCGCAATTAAACGAACAACCCCACAACAATTTGCCCTATTCTTGGTTAGTCCTTAGAGCCGGTACTTTGTCAGGGATCCGGGCTAGAAGAGCCATCACCAGTAAGTTCCAAAAAGAATAAGGTGTACTTACCTTTCTTAAAGTATCAAGATGACCTCCGGATCGAATTGTGTCAACTTCCGATAATGCATGGACGTAACAGCTTCTGAATCGATTATGTTGATTAAACGGTCTCAGGATTATGGTGTAATACGGGTTTTATCCAATAGAATAAATTCACTTTTTCACAGGTAAAACTAAAGTATATTCTTATATAAAATTACACAATTGATTACACAAAATAATGGAGAAATCTATCCTCCTAGCCAACTAAATAAAAAGAGTATCTTGAAAAAGACTTCTCTTGATTAACGTATAAAAGAGACAAATCTGAAAGAGTTGTCTGAGGCTTTGTTAGAGGAAGAGAGACCCTTAGGCACAAAACGTATAAGTATGTATTATTAATATTAAGTTAATATTTTCAAGAGTTAATAGATTCGAGGTTGCCGGTAGAATGACTGGAGAGGGGTCTCTAAGCTCCCCACGTCAAGTCCCACACGGTCGAGTGGGAGGTACCCCCACTCGYGCTAAGTGCCTCCCTCACTACCAACTATCACCAACCCGTGAGAAAGGAATGTRCTGACTTCTTAGTTTTTCACGTGCGAATAAATATTAGTTTCCATCCGGCGCTAAACCGCTGCGTCAGCTGAGAACGGAATTTTGCTTTAGAAAGATATAGGTTACAATCAAGCGTGAATTCTCCGAAGAGAGGATRGTGTTAAGTTACTATCAGTTAGAGACTCTCGGAACTGCACGTGCGTTTTATACTTCAGCTAATAGATTTTCTTTCATTGCACGTGTGCCTTTATTACGACTGTGGAAATTCTATGTGCAAGCTAACATTATTACCTTTTATTAAATGTTATTAATTATCTATTTTATTAATTATTAATGATTGTCAAAGTTTATCCTTGATTGGAAAAAAGAAATAAAATTTTTGATAATGTTATTTGCAGCAATTATTTAAATAAAGACATGTGCTAATAATAATTGTTATATTAACTAAATGTTGAACAATAAGTGTTGGTAATGTAGGAGCACGAAGTCGGTAATACCGACTTCCAAAAGACCGTTTACCGTCTTCAGTTGTCAGTAAGGCAGATTTCCTTATGAATGACCATCGACATACGTTCTATTATTACCGTATGCCGTCCAAAAATGATAATTATCGATGGTCGTTCATAAGAGCGCCCAATACAAATAGTTTTTACAGCGAATACAATATAATTATCCTAGTAATCGTAAATAGAAATAATGTAAAATAGAAAAATAGTGTAAAATATAAAAATAAAGTAATGTAAAAWMGAATTTACAATAAATATAATATAAAGGTAATTACYTTACGGTTACTTGTTATACAACGGTAAATTAWYKTAGTAATCGTATCGTAACCACGCGCAAATGTTAATAATAATATAATAACATAATGTTAATAATATAATGTAATAATATTATTATTAATGTAATAAATGTAACGAATATAATATAATGTTATTAATAAAAATATGTAAGTGACAAAATTTAAAAAATTTTTATAATTATCACAGGAGGACAAATTACAATCTTTTGGGTAGTACGTTCGGTATACCAAATCGTCACTAGGACGTGACAATAGCAGTTTTTTTAGAAATTTTATAGTTTTGAACTAAGATTTAATCAAACAAGTAGCGAAAAATTCTTTTTAAATATATTGAAAAATTTTAGGAGACGTAAAAATGTGACATTAGAAACTAAACAGAATAGAATTAAGGTTGACTACAATCGAGTTTTTATGGAAAATAATACAATTCAACACGTGCTGTTACCAAAAATAGTTGTAATAAAATGATTTTTTCTCCTTTTTTTTACTGCAATAGTCAAAATATAAATGATGTTTGCCAATTTTTTTTTGTCTAAAAACTATTTATTTTCTTTCTTTATATAATAAAAATTTTTAGCGACAGTAAAAATGGGCTACTAGAAACTAAACAGAATAGATGTCAGGTTTACTACAATCGAGTTTCGTTGAAAAAGAATT